>NC_046293.1:90463879-90668879 GCF_004115265.2 Rhinolophus ferrumequinum
CGCTTAGAAATTTAAGGCAGTAATTTACTTGCATGCTGGAAGGGCAGACGAGCCTGAGACCCTTCCAAGGAAGTACTGCCCCTTGCTCCAGGTAGCTCCCCCTCTGTGGGTACCCACATCTTTGGAGATCGTGCTGGGCCTTGTAGGAACTCCTTGCAGGGCAAATGACCTGGGTCAAAATTATCCTGAGCAGCAGAAGAGTGAAGGAGAAGACAGAGCCCAAGAGAAAAGAGAAAATGAGAACGAGCTCTGTGTAGCTGTTGTCACCAGCAAAGAACAGGCACACGTGTAAAACACTCACAGTGGAACTTCGGAATTCCAGACAAGGGAGGGAGATGAAGGAGGAGCCCTGGGCCTGTGCCCAGCTGTGATGACCAAGGCTGGTCTTTCACCTGTCCGTGATGTCAGTAAATGACAAGTGAAAACAGGAGGCAGCACTGGATTCTGGAAAGAGGACTAGACCTCTACCACTAACTAGCTGTGTGACCCTGGGCAAGTCACTGACCTTCTCTGGACCTGAACCTATCAAGTGGAGGGCTGGCCTATTCCTTCTAGTCCTGCTATGCAGGTACGCGTCAGATCTCACTTTTGTAGTGGGGAAACTGAGCCACAGAGGAGCAAAGTAACATATCCAAGGTCACATAGCTCCAAAGTGGCAGAGCCAGGATTCAAACCCAGGCCACCTGGCTCCAGAGCCCATGCTCCTACCCATGCTGCTCTGCTTCGTCCCCCACCCCCTTCATCCAGAAGTGCTGGCAGGGAGGCCCTGGGCGGATTATAGAATCAGTGGCTTTTCCCTTGACTCCCACCTGCACTTTCTGCCCCTCCTCCTCGTGGTACAAGCAGTCGGCTCCTGTGACTAGGAAAGGGTTTTATAAATTCATCCAGTACACACAGTAGCTGAGGGGCTGACTTAGTGCAACGTCCACCAAATGCTCTACCTTATTATCGCCCACTTTGAATAAGTGACTTGATTCTCTAAGCCTCCATTGTCTAATCTAGAAATTGGGAACTTATAATGGGGCCAGATGACCCCTCGCAGGGTTGTTTTGAGACTTGAATCAGTTATATATATATATATATGTGAAGTGCATGGAAGAGTAGCTGGCATGAGCAAGTGATCAAGAACCTGAGCAATTATTATTATTAAGACAGAAATCCTGACATGACTATTATGCATCTCAAGGGTATTTGCACTGTGAGGGGCCAAGGCCCTAAAAATGAAGCAATTCCCGGTAGACGTCATTGGACTGGAGAAGGATTGGGAGCACGAGTCATTCCCTGTCCCTGTCGTACCACGTTGGTGACCACCTAGTTTCCAAAGCAATCCTACACAGAAAGGCCACCGTCACCCATGCCGAGAAGATCCCCGTCACGTCCCTAATGGTTGCAGTGAGCTCTGTTTTCCCTTGGGGGCTCCAACCCCTCCTGTGTGATCCGATGTCCTGTCTCCCCCATGTCCCCAGGGCCTCGTTCCATGCTGCCCTGTCAACCCTAGTAAAGGCGGGTGGGGTGGGGAAAGGAAAGGGAAGGGGACATGTGTCAGATGCAGCTGAACTTCCTTCCCCCACTCCCACTCCTCCTACCTCTGCCCACCTCCCTGACCCCCACCACCAGGTAATAACTGAGGTGGCCGACTCAGTGGCGCCACAATTGTGAAGAGAAATTTGCTGCTCGGGAGCACTGGATGTTTACAGCCTGGTTTCTTCCGTGGGTTATAGCTGCGGATCAAGGGCAGGCATTCATACCCCCTCCCAGTTTATAGCAGTAATAATAATGATGATGATGGCACATCATGCTCATACTGTGCCTTTTTAATAAGGCTACTTTGTTTGGCTTCTTAATATTTAATCCTGTTTTATATTTACTTTCCGATGGCTTAAAATCAAGCAGGTTTTAATTGCTTATGTGGAGGAAGGCACGCTGGGCCTGGGCTGCAGGAAGTTGTGCAGACAGCTCTGGAGGCGGGTAGCACCTTTCTCTGTAACCTTTCAACTCAGACAGGCTGCCATGGCTGCGTACCATTCTGCTTTCTCTCTCACCGTCACTTTCTGCTTTTCTTCTGCAATCTGCTTTTCTCCTCTCCTACTCTCTCTCTTTCTTTCCCTTATGAGAGACCTATAATTCATCATCTAGTTCAATTTATTTATGTAAAGACGAGGAAAATGAGCCCCAAATCGTCACGTGACTGGTCAAGGGATTGGAGCTGCTTCTGGCTCCACCTAGATTTCCAGTGCTAGGGGGCTTCCTCAGACTCCGAGGTGGATGAAGACATAAGGAGCTCCTTCACCCATCAGCTTGAGACCACCTGTGGCCATGTGCTTCATCTAGTCAACTGTAGAAAAACAGTAAGGAATAACTTCCCAGGTTACTTTTTTTCTGCAAGATTAAATTAAATTTGAAGAAATGTAACACAGTTCCTCCCAAGAGAGTCAAGTGGGGCCGTAACCGTGACCAGAATGCGATTCTGTTCTGCCATGGCGCGAAAGCAATCCCTGGGCTAATATCCTCCATCACTTGCTCGTATCAGTAATCCAACCTGCAAATGTGTGTCTGAGCAGAGTTACTCTGGAGGTTGCCTGAAGTGGCCAGGAAAGCCCTGGACTCAAGGGCAGCTGTTCCCTGCCATTTACTAGCTGTCACCTGCAACCCCAGGGGACTACTCTCCACCTGTCAATGGGATCATACTGCCTACCTTGCCCACACAGGTAGATGCGTGAACTGGGTGATTTAAGGAGAGGCTAATAAGATGCAGGCGGGGTCCAAGGAAGTCAGCAAGGCGCAGTGCAGGAAGGACACAGGGCAGCACCCGGGGGAGCTGTTACCTGTACAGGCCTGAAGGGACAGTGACGGAGCGGTTTACAGGAGTCAGACAGGATCACATGCCAGACCTACGACCCTCAGCAACAAGTCTCGGCCAGTCGGCACCAGCCTGTGTGCAGGCCCAGGGGAATGACCACCCAGTCTCACTGTCCTCTGACCTCACAGACATCCTGCTGCCACTACCCGTGGCCAACCCAGCAGGGACAGCCCCAGCCTAGGACAGCTCACTGATGAAGTTTACAAACTCAGCCGCCTGGGTAGAGGGTGGCGGAGAGGGGTGGGGAGGGTGTCTGAAGGACAAACCCTCAACATGGCCAGCATATGGAGTACCCTTAAAAGGCCGTGAAGATATAAGTGTTATTGTTATAGTTCCGTATCCAGTATCAGTAGGATCTGAAAGGAAGTCCAGAAATTTCTAATAGAAAGTCTCTGGCCTTGAGAAAGTTATAATTTAGTTAGGGACATAAAACTAATACTTGTACCGCAAACTATTGGGAAATCAGATGAAAATTAGTTGGTAATATTAGCAAATACTTAGAGTGCTTACCATTTTACAAAGTTATTTTATAAATATTTCATTTAATTCTTGCCAGAACCTCTTAAAATAAAAAGTATCGTTATCTTCTTTTTACAAATGAGGAAACCTGATCTCAGAAAGGTGAAATTACTTACCCAGAGTTACATGGCTAGGAAAGGTGGAACTAAAACTTGAATTCAGGTTTTTACTTATAATTCTCACCAATCCCAGTTTTCCTGGAGCTCAGAAGATGGGACTCAGAGCCGGTAGGTGGTCCTGAAAGCCTCCACAGACTAGAACTGGGTCTCCAGGAAAGGGAAAAATTTGAATAATTCAGGAGTCAGAACACTTTTTTTCTAAAGTGCCAGTTAGTAAATATTTCAGGCTTTGCAGGCCATGTAGAGCCCTTAACACAACTACTGGACTCTGTCGTTGTAGTATGAAGGCAGCCGTAGGTCACACATAAGCAAACGGCCGTGGTTGTGTTCCAGTGAGACTTCCATATACAAAACAGGTGGCAGTCTGGATCTGACCCAGGGCTGTGGTTTCCTGACGCCTGGAGAACGTGCAGGGGTGCAGGAAGGCACTCCAGGGGAGGGTATGATACAGAACATCGTATATATAAAAGCCCAGAGGCTGGGATGAAGATGGCACGTGCAAGGGACAATGAGGAGGGCAGCCCCACTTGGGTGGAGAGTTTCTGCAGGAAGTAACAGGAGAAAAGCATGACTAGGTGGTGCTTTAGTCAGCGAGGGCTGCCCTAACAGAGTTCCATAGACTGGGTGACTTAAACGACAGAAATGTATTGTCTCACAGTTCCAGAGGCCAGAAGTCCAAGATCAAGTGTCTGCAGGGTTAGTTCTTCTGCGAGCCGTGAGGGAAGGCTCTGCCGCGGGTTTGTCTCCGTGACCTGTAGACGGCTGTCTTCCCTCTGTGAGTGGCTGTGTCCAACTTGCTTCTTCTGATAAGGACACCGGCCCTGTTGGATTAGAGCCCACCCCATAACCTCATTTTAACTTAATTGCCTCTTTGAAAACTCTCCACATACCGCTCTGGGGCATCGAGCTGGGACTGCAGCATGTGAATTCCAGAGGGAACACCTACAGCCATCACGGGGAGGCTGGAGCCAGATCTCAGGGAGTTTTAGATTTCAGTTTGGAGTCAGGGAGGGTAGGAAATTAGGAATCCTGTTGCTTGTTAGTACTCTGAATAGTACTTTGAGAAAACGAATATTTATTATACCACTCATATGCAAAAAAGATAATAAAATGGGCCTCTGCCAAGTAAATGGCAAAGTAAATACTTCAGTTCCACCCAAGAGTACATGAAAGCCTGAGCAGTTGGACCCCAGCGGTCAGGCTGACCCAGGGTTCAGCCCACTGGCTCCCTGTGGCTCTCCACAGCACCGCAGAAGTTCAGTCTGGGTGAGAAATGCCTTCATCTCCTGCCTGAGATGTCTGGTCTTGATGCACCAACCATCTGCGAACAAGAGGAAACAAAGACTGACAGCAGTTGATGCATCCTCTGACGTTGGGTAATTAGGCTACCAGCTCAGTTGTAGAAGGAAGGCTGGGCATTTTTCTTAGCAAATCTCAAGAGAGGCCAGTCATTCTTGCTGATGGTCACAGCAGGGCCTTACCAAGTCCATCCAGGAACAATGTCACAGCGGTTTGGGGTGACCAAAGATTTCAGAACTAGGCAGAGTTCTCTATCCCTCCCCAGGTTTATTCCTTGTTCCCTCAATGGAGCTAGGCTCCAATTTCACCCAGTCAATTATGACACATAAAAATATCTGAGACAGAAGGCCTCAAGGCCGCACGGCCACATATTCTATATGTGGGTGCTTCTCCACATGAACACCTCCAGCCCCAGGGATGGGAAGGAAGGGAGCAAGGGAAGGAAAGGAGGAGGGAAAAAAGTGAAGGAATGCCTAAGCTTTTGCTTACTATTTCCTTTGTGGATTGATTGCTTAGTAACCTTGGTGACTTTGTTTTTCTTTGTCAAAATTAAAGTTGCTCTTGTTCTCAAACCTTAGCCCCTTCTGAACACATTTTTTATTCGTGTGACTGATTTGGGCCATCTTTGGGCACACACATTACATCATGTTTGCATCATGATGGCTAAATGAAACCTAACTTCTTTTTATGGAGAACATGAGTGTTAACACAGTGGAACAGCCTGGAGCAGACTCACCACTTACAGCAGGGGTGTCCAAACTGCGGCCCGCGGGCCAACTGCGGCCCGTGATCCATTTTTTATTGGCCCGCAGCAAATTCCAAAAATATATTTAGTTTACTTAAATAAACCAGGTGAGGCAATACGTACTTCACCTCGAGTGAGTGGCCCGGCTGTTTGTGTGTTTTACTGCATATGGCCCTTGGTGAAAAACGTTGAAAAAAGTTTGGACACTCCTGACTTAGAGGTTTGTTTCCAGCAATCTAAGGACCTGCCTGGAGACGATCATTAGTTTTATGAAGAGGATTGTTTGCTGTAGGCCCATTCTTTCTCTGTGGCCCACAGCTGTCGAAAGGCTGGCCAGCTGATCTGTGTAGCCATGTTTTCCAAGCACTGCCCTGTTTTTTAATGGGGGATTCTTAAATGTTAGTGACTAAAACCCTCAGAGGGTTTGCAAACTCAAACATACCAGGGACACCAATCTTCACAACAGCTTAGATCTAGCGCTCCTCCTCCCGCAGCACCATTATGTGATTTCCAGCTGCAGGAGATTATGTCACGTCAGAAATGGCTTATTATAATCCCCCCAGGATGTGCACAACTGTTCTCTAGTAGGTCAGGAAAGGCCTTGGTTACTGTGAGACAAGAACAGAAACTGTCCAAGTAAGCACCATTCAAGCAAGAGTTGCCACCAAGAGTAGATGTTTGCAGAAAAGACAACATTAATTCAAGATGTAATCAGTCGTTGGCAAGATAGAGTTTATAAAACTCATTGTAGCTATTGGTGATGTTACTAAATATGTAATTATGTTATCTACCACCTGCAATGGCAGCTGTTAATTACTCTTTCACGAAAATCTCATTTTCTTTTGGAATCTTCTCAGCAGAAGCCAAGGGACAGGAGAGCCCAGAGACCCAGATTTGATCCACAGTATCTAGTAACAGTCAAGTTAGGAAGTCAAAAAACTCACTTCCTCTCGAGCATTCTTCCTTGGCATTCTCTTTCGTGAATCCATTCAATGAAGCACATGTCATTCCACAGAAGGTGCATGATCATGACACTGCAGACGAGCAGACATCAAGCTCCACTTCTCAGGGCATCACCTGGGTTGCCTACAGAGGAGACGTGCCCTCAGACACCTGGTTCTTTGCCATCTTTCTGCCTTGGTTTCCAACCACTTCATCATCTGAGTGTCCACAGGAGTCAGGCTGTCCATCTCATCCCCAGAATTAGTATCCAGCATTTGTAATTCTCAACTTTCAACTGTTTGGGGTTCCAAGAAGGAACCCAACTCCATCTTTCTAGGGGAGCAAGCCCCTTAGTAATAGGAATACAACTGCATTTTCTCCCATCTTATACCCTCATGTGCTTATAAACATCACAAATCTAGTAATTTGTGATGCAACACCATCCCAAATTACTAGGCACTAATATTTAATGTACTGCTCCTTCCAGGTGAGGTATTTTCATTTCAGCAAGGAACCTTCAGATCTAGAGCTTCACCCAAAAGAGCAGATCCAGAGGAGACTACTGCCCTGTCAGGGGAGATAATTTAGATGCTTTCAAATCACTTTCCACGCAGGTGGCTGCCACCTTTGCCTATATGAAAGACCAACCCTGGTCAAATCAGTTATGTATTGAATGGCCATGGTTTTATCAAGCTCTTTCTATTGTTTTTAAAGTTATCATACAGTTATTTCCAAAATTGAACAAGATGGGACAATATTGACGCCAAAGCCAAAAGTTGGATAACAGGTTGCAAAGTTCTGGGCTTTCCGTCACTGGCCAGGGTTCCCATCCCCCAGACTTCTGTGTGAACAGAAACGTGGTGACTGGTGGTCTCAGTTTACCACTTTGAACAAAACACCACCCATTATGAGATGCTAACTTGGGTGACTGTTATCATTCTGAATTGAGACATCTTTTTCTAGAAGGAAATTTGAACCAAGTCATTCATTTCAGCTCCTAGCTCTCAGTGCTTTTTTCAAATAGGATTTCTGAGAAGTGAAAAGAGTGCTACTGGTTGTGAAGTTTCTGCTTATTCCAAGCTTTGTTTTTTTAAACATGGGCGTTTGGGAAATGGCCCTTCCATAGGTTGGAAAAAAGCCTGACCCTTTCCTGTCATGAGCCCGTCTTCAGCGTTTTCACTAACACGCTGCTTCAAGGATGTTCATTGATCATGAGCCGAGAGCCAGTGGAAAAGGATGAGATGAAGAAGCGCCTGAAGCTTGGACTGACCTCACCTCCCTGCCCTTTCCTGGGCTGATGGGGGCTACCTGCCCTCCTCATCAGGGCACGTGATTCCATTCATGAGTGCTGGCAGGTTCCCCACCTCACCCGTCCGCTGTGTCTATGCCTTACTCATCCCCAGCAACCTCCCTGGGGACCTGGCAGAGGCACAGTTAGTGCCAGTTCTGTCAAATGATGGAACAATTCTCTCAGGAATTAGCTAAAATGTGTGATATCCAGAACTCAAAGTCCAGTGCAGAGCACAGAACTCCCCCGTTGCACTTGCATAGTCAGTGTCTTCACACTCTCACTGGCACCCTCCTCTCCACCTACAACCCTGACCCAAGAGAAGCTTACGGGATTCTTTCTTATATACAAACCTCCTCAAAAGACCACCCACTGACAAGCAATTGAGCAACTCCTTTGCCTGTTTAAACCCATTAAAAGCAAATACATATTTGTTTGAGATGTGATCAGACCTGAAGCACTTGGTAGGTCTTTATTGAATGATTGAATTGGACAAAGGGGCAAGTAGATCCATGGTTCTTTACACCTGCAAGTGACATGACCTGGGTCTAAGTGGTGAGGGAGCCCTTGGATCCACTACAGGTGGCGAAGAGGTCAAGTCACCTGGTCATTGGGGACCAGTAAAGGGGGACACCAATGCTGTAGTTTGATTTTCACAGTTACCCCACCAGAGCCTGTAAAAAGGCTCCTCCCGAAGGAGGCAACAGGGATGCCTGGTGGCCCCTCCCAGGAAGCCCTGTCCTCAAAACCACTAACTAGATAGACCAGTGTAGACTGAAGCCTCTGCTGGAGTAACTCCTTCTCCCTAGTGTCCACCGTTTGTTTTGTGTTATTAATTCATGTGATTTGGGGTTTTGGTTCTATTTTATTATGTTTTCTTATATGTTTTGGTTTATTGCTTTTTACAGTTTTTTTAGTTTATTTTTGGAGATGAAAATGGATGTTGTATGTGAAAGCTGAGTTCTTTGTTTCTTTCTTTTGCCCGTGGCTGACTGCATGCTCTCTATTGATGTCTTGTTCCTGGTTCTTGAAAATGACCATCTTGTCTGTGAAAGGAGGCGCTCCAGCGGGCTTGCTTGATCAGAAGAAAGGGAAGTTTTCTTGGTTTAGTCACTCCACAGAAACCCATGGTAACGTTCCCCTGTGCTCTGTGTGTAAATGTATGTTGGTACATACCGGCCTGGACGGGAGGGGATTGTTCTTGATGGCTTGTAATGCAGTGGTCACGTGTGTGCATACGTGTGTACATGTGTTCCTGTGTATGTCTGTGTTTTGAGGGGATGGTAACTGGTCTCACTCACAGCCACTGCCTTATCATCTCTTCGTATGTATAAAGTCAACAGACGTGAAAATCAGCAGCTGTGCCTTGACAGAATCTTTCCTTTGGATAGTGCCAGCCAAGACTAAGGTCACTGTAAATGCCAGCTTGGTTCAGGTACAGACAGTGCCCTGATTTAGAAAAAGATAGGGTCCCCCCTAATGCCCAGCCCTGCCCACTCCTAGTTTGGTTGTCTTTCTGAGCCTAGCACAGCCACCATCACACTGCTCCGCACACCAGGGGCTCTCTGGGAGCAAAGTGTCACAGAGTCAGATAGCTTTTTATACACACCTCAGCTCTTTAAATAATGCTGCCGGAAGAGTTAGAAGAACCTTAGGTCAGAAATGGCTGGAGGCATATGGATTAAAAGACTGAAGGATCTTCAATTATGTTACCTCTTCCTTAGTGTGGATGGAGTAAGGAACACTGGAAAGCTCTGAAAATCTGTCCTCCCAGCCTCCAGTGCTAAAATCATCCCTAAGGTCTAGTCTCGCTCACCAGTTCCCTCAGACCTCGAGCTCCAAAGAGAGTATAAATGCTGCAAATTCAACACCACTATTTGGCTATTCACTATGCTCCTGTGATTCACTATGCCCCTATGCATAGTGTGTGGGACACTATGCAAGTCCCAGAGCCTGATTTGGCTTGAAGAACCTCATCTTGTCCTAGAGTATAGGGAAGGGACTTGGTCAACATGGGGACAATCAGGAGACACATGGTGCAGGGGTCATGACACCTGTGCTGCAGCAAGTCCCGCCCAAACACTGTGTGACGTTGGGGATCTGTCCCTTAGACCTCACCCCCCTGTCCTGTGAAGCGAAGGGGACAAGTTAGAGCTGCACAATGTCTAAAGTCCCATCCAGTTCCAAACTTTTATAGCATCTGGACTTCTCATTACCCAACTTCGTTGACACTGAGCCCTAGGCTGGAGTCTCTCACACATGACATTCAAACACGAGGTACAGCGTGGGCTTCCCCTGCGTGTCCTCCGTGTTCTTGAAATGAGTCTCTTCTCACCCTCCCATCTTGTGTTCATCCACAAGAAGAGAGACGGGGACAAAGCCACGTCCAGCAACATGGCCCTTATAACCATAGAAGTTTGCTGGGCTCTGGTGGCCCCATGGGGACTTTTCACGTGACACCACATCACCTGATGCCACACCCTCACTAACCGCAGAGTCTCTGGCTGCTGAGGGCTAGTGATTTTCTCTCCACATAAAGAGTTCTGTTCTGCCAGGAAAGCTGAACCAGGACCTGTGCTGTGATGACCACTCTAAAGAACAGGGTTGGCACAAATAAGGAACTCGTTGTTGTATCCTATGAAAAGGTAATAGGAGGTGGAAAAGAATTCTCCTGACTTAAACATGTATTTGGAAGAAAATATAGTAAAAGCAATGGCTTCTTCTAAGCCCCCAATGGGTTCCAAGGAGAAGACCCCTGCTGGTCTGCACAGTCAGCCCCTGCCACCTCGGGAGAGATGGGATGGACGGGCAGAAGGAAGTGGTTCGCGTCCCTGGTTGAGGTGGGAATGTCAAGGTTGCTGGAAGGGGGAATAGCGTCCTGCAGTCTGTCTTCAAGCCACATGTAAACTTAATTTGGTGGATTCCTCCTTCCTGAGGTTGCAGCGCTAATGTGAACCTTAGTACATGAGCCGGCTCATGGCCATTCCCTTCGAGCTCTCTAGTTCAGGGACCATCCTAGACGTCACAGACTCAGGACCCCCTGTGCACTTCGGGAAAGGGGCTGTCCTCTAAACCTGTCCAGTAGTTCAGCAGAAATGCCCTTGGTACAAATAAGCTGGACCCTAAGTTTTGGGGATGGAGCCCCTTAGAATTGGTGGGTGGAAAAAATAAGAGAAATAAAATATTTTCATGAAAGCTCTTCTTTTATGACAAGTAGTAGATGCAAGTGGAAAAGCTTGCACGGCTTCTCTGGTGCATAGAGTTAAGAGGAGAGAAAGGATTCAACGGTCAGTGTTTTCAGGATGTCTCCTATAAGGTAACTGATCTTGTCACCAGATTTCCTCCTACATTCCCACCAGTTTAGAGTGTCCTTGGCAGCAAAACTTACCCTAGACAAGCAACAGGCATGTCTGTCAGTGAAGGAAGTCCCCGAGCCTGGCCAAGGCAGTGCCAGGGCCTCAGCTTGCTTGTAGCGGCAGCCTCCTGGGGCTGGGTGTGTTACAAACGGATGCTCTTTTCTCCCGCTCCTCCCCACCCTCACACCTGGCTTTGCATCCCTCTGTCTCTTGCAGTGAGCATGCCCACAAGTGAGACGGAGTCTGTCAACACTGAGAACGTGGCTGGAGGAGACATCGAGGGAGAAAACTGTGGGGCCAGGCTGGCGTGAGTAGGCTCGGCGAGCCCAGGGGCTGGGCTTTTCCTGGGGCGCAGGCAGGGGTGCTGTGTCCAGAAGTCAGAATGGGATGGCTCATCACTGGATGGGCAGAGATCAGAGCAGCAAGAAACAGAAACCCACATGGGGAAGGGAGGTGCTGGGGAGAGTATAACCCCAAGGTGTTAATTTGAGACTCTCTTCAACCCAGTACTTCTGTGAGGCTCTGACTCTTGGATTTTGAGCCCCTGTCCATCACATCACAGAAATACAGAGCGTATGTTAGCGGGCGTGGGGGTGGCGCTGAAGCCTCTTTCTTCCCAGCCCCTCTCACCCACTTTCACAAGAGATAGCTAGGTGATGGTCCCTGGGGCTCTGAACCACCCTTTCCCTTCTGATAAAAGTGAGCTGGAAGGAAAGCAAACAGGGAAGAAAATACACGGGGAGATGATAAACATCTTGGGCCTTGTCTGTGACTTAAGTTATCCATCTAGTAAAGGGAAACAGGCACTCAAAATACAAACTTGAGTTAATAAATCCACCTGTGCTTGGTCTGGATTGTGGCCGACTCCTCCAGCGTAAGTCCCAGGCTCGACATGCACAACCTCTGTCCCTGGGTCCAACCCCAGACCCAGACTTTGATGAGCTGACTTTGGCCTGGGACGGGCCAGGTGTGAGAAAGGAAAGTTCACACATGAATTATCACAACCACTCATCTTAATTCAATCTTAAAAATGGACACCTATAGTCCCTAGGAAATTTTCCCCTCCAAAAATGAAGGGAAAAATGGTTTACCTGCTAAAAATAAGCAAACTTCTGGTTTCGTGACCAGCGTCTTAGAAAGCAGAGTCCAAAGATTAAAGTTGTATTCTGTCGGGAAGTCACATTGACCTTGAGCATGAGGCCCCGTGAGCCAATCAGGCTCCACGGAGGTATAAGAACTGTAGACTCACCCTGGCACTGACAGACACTGCCAAGAGAAGGCTCTGTGTAGGACCCGTCTCAAATAAAACGAGTTTCTAAATCACTCCGTCAGCAGGACAGCATCTTATCTCACCCTTTCTCTCTGAAATGACGCAACAGTCTGGGCAAGCCCAACCCTTTTTAAACAGGGTGGTGAATAGATAAGATAACAAAACCCTTACATATGCCACCTACAAGAGACCCACTTCAGATCGAAAGACACACACAGACTGAAAATAAAAGGGATGGAAAAGAGATTTCATGAAAATGGAATTTAAAAAAAAGAAAAAGCTGTGGTAGCAATACTTATACCAGACAAAATAGACTTTAAAACAAAGGCTATAACAAGAGACAAGGACCCAGTTATCCCACTTCTGAGTATTTATCCGAAGAAACCCAAAATGTTACTTCGAGGGAACTTGTGCATCCATATGTTCATTGCAGCAGTGTTTATAATGGCCAAGATGTGGAGGCAGCCTGGGTGAATGGATGAATGGATACAGAGGAGGTGCTACGTATATATAATGGAATATTACTCAGCTATAAAAATGAATGAAATCTCACCTTGTGCAGCAGCATGGATGGACCTAGAGAGTATAGTGCTAAGTGGAGCAAGTCAGACAGAGAAAGACAAGTGTCATATGATTTCACTTACATGTGAAATCTAAAGCACAAAGTAAAGAAAACAGAAACAGACTCATAAACACAGAGAATGTTTTGATGGTTGCCAGGTGGGGAGATGGGTAGAAAGGGTGAAAGCATTAAGACGTAGAAATTGCTAGTTACAAAATAGTCGTGGGGATGTAGGGTATAGCATGAGTCATATAGTCAATAAGATTGTAATAACTGTGTGTAATGTCAGATGGGTACTAAATCTATCGTGATGATCACCTCATAAGTTATATAAATATCTAATCACTATGTTGTACTCCTCAAACTCATATTGTATGTCAACTGTAATTGAAAAATAAAAAATTTACTTAAAAAAATATTTAAAGCAAAAATAAAGAAAGAAAGAAGTAGTGGGAAGGTTAGCTGTAGGTGAGCCAAGCCGCAAGCCAGTCAGCCTTGAGAATGGCCTCCCAGCCAAAGGAGCAGAGGACACAGGCTGAGGTGCGCACGCTCTTGCAGCTCTGTCTCCAGGGCACCGGGCCTTCGGAATCACTCACTCTGACAGTGGCACCGGGGAGTCTGCACTGCAGGTTTCTCCGCAGTGTTGGGAAGCAATTATTGTCAAATGTGCTTAAAATACGGTGCTAATTACATTTTTAAGCAGCAGTGCAAGCCTTTTCCCCTCCTCTTGTTTTGAAACCATACAAAATAAGCACTAGAGTTTCTAGAAGTGGGCCCCAGACAGCCTCATTAGGAGAGGCAGATAGCAAGCCTTCAAAGTCCGTCAGTTCTAGGACTTTCTATGATCTGACACCAGTGAGGCTTGGAGAAGAGACGATCCGGGACCTGCAACTCTGACTTTTGAGCATGGCCCAAGCTCCAGACTGGGGAACTGGCAGCAGGAAGCCACTCGACAGTGCATTTCATGAAGGGAAGCTGGCAGTCTCTTCCATATGTCCATCATTTCCTCGAGGACATGCTCTGCAGATTCCAAGAGCTCTGCAGAAAGGTCGCTGTCATCCCTGGGAATGTCCACATTTATATACCGGTACTGCACATGTAAAATACCTGCTCACAGCACCAGGGGTATCACGTGTGCTTAATAAATTATGGTCTTTCCCCATCTCCCATCCCCCTACCCCACCCCTCCCCCTCAGACAATGACAGGATGAGACTGTCAACATTCCTGTGGGGGAGACAGCATGAGAACAGGCTGGGGGCTGAGAGAGTGACAGTGAGAGGTAGCACTTTTTTATTTAAAGCTAAGAGTGAAAAGGCTTGTGTAGAAAATGAGGTCTGAATAAGGATTTATATGTAGTGAGAGACCTAGATGGAAATGGCTCCTGAGGGGCCGGGGGCAGAGAGAAGGGAACTGCAATGTGACTTTCGGGAGGTGGAGTAGGCTGGTGGGGAGGACGGGTGATGCAAAGGAAGGAGCCATTAGAGTTTGCAGGCACTTGATAAGGTGCTGAGGTACAACGTGAGCGAGGCAGGGCTTCCAGGGGTCTTGCAGGGATCACAGAGGCAGCGGCATGGAGGGGTCTGAGGCCTGCTCCCAGCAGGAGGGAGTCACGCACTTGAGGTTAGCAGTATGAAAACTATTAATGAGGTCATGGGATAAGGGTTGTTCACGGAGGAATGGAAGCAGAACCTTGGGACCCGGGCACACAGAAGAGTAAGAGCTAGTAAATGAAACAGATGAAGAGCTGTTAGGGGAACAGACAGCGGCACTCACTTGGAAACCCCTGGAGGAAGAATTTCAAGGCAGAGCTATTTATTTGGACACACATTCCATAGTGTGCCCAGCTTGGTGCTAGATGATGGTGACACACAGCAGTAGAGCAAACTGACACCATCTCACTGGTGCTCGTAATCTGGTGTGAAAGTGACATTGATAAGTAAATAAGGCATTAAAATTGGGATAAGTGTTAAGAAGGAAAAATAACTGTAATGTGGGGTTACTGACAGAGGGAAGGACCTATTTAGACTAGCAGGTTAAGAACAGCTTCTGTGAAGAAATCAAATTTTCGCTGAGAACTGAAGGGTGAACATACCTTATTGAGGTGAAGAGTAAGGCAGAATATTCCAATCAGAGAAAATGGTGCATCTCAAGGCCCTGGGGCAGAAGAACAGAGAGAAGGTCAGTTTGGCCAGTGAGGCAGGAGGGGAGAGTGAGGAGACCAGGTTGGAGATGGGGCAGGACCTGGTAGACCCCTTACTGATCTTGGTCTTTGTCACAAGACTGTGAGAAGTCATAAGAATGTGGAGCTGTTTGATTTGGTTAGTTTTGCATTCTTGAAGAATCACTTTGATGTTCAGAAAAGAATAGGGACGAGTGAGGCCCCTAGGGAAGCAGGCAGACACGTGATTTGGCCTCAATCTCAGTTACTGAGGTGTGACATGATGGTGGCTGAGGACAGTCACATGTGGAGATGGAAAAACATGGGCGGACTCTGTGTGTTCCGGAGCTGTACTCTAAGGATTCGGCTGTGGGCGCTGGAGTCCCAGTGAAGGACGGCAGAACCGAGCCAGCACAGGGCACTCACTCCAGAGGGGAAGGAAAACAGCATCACAGAAAGAGGGGGCAGCAACAGCCCAGGAGGGCTTGTTCTCGTCATAGTAATGGCTGGGGCCATCTCTACAGCACAGAAGAAGCCCATGCAAAGGGAGGGGGTACAGGCACTGGAATGCAAATAGTACTTACAGGAAGGAAGGAACAGCTTGAGGAAGGAGGAGGCTGACTTCAAAGATAGTGGATTTTACCAGGAGTAGAGTTCCTTTACGTCTGGGACTAATTGGCAAATGGAAAGAGACTTGACATCAGGAGTCCTGAGCCTAGTACTAATCAGCCACCTACTAGCCATATGAGCTCGACCAAAGCACTTCTGCTCTGAGTCTCAGCCTCGTCCTCCAGGAAACGAAGGGGCTGGCCCAGTGGCTGCTTCAGGGTGACCTTAGCAGGCGCCTGGGGGTCCTGCAGGGCTGCTGCAGAAAGAGACCACTTCCACCTCTTTTACATGTTGGCTCCTATGTGAGATTTCATAGAAATAAAGCATCTGTCACTTGATAACTACAAACCACAGATCCAGGTGGTACCTAAGGGCCCCCTTCCCAGCTCTCAAGGCCCACAGTTCTATAAAGAATATGGAACTAGACAGAGGCTCTGCTGAAGAGGGTCAATGATCGGAGTCACACCTAGTGACCCATCGTCTCCTCACAGAAAGTGAGGTTAGGCCTCCTAGGAACCTGAAGGACAGCACAGGTCATCAGATGAGTGAGTCACCAGGGGGTCACAGACTGCTGAGCTGTGCTAAAGATGCAGTGGAGACTGGCACTGTAAATGTGGAGTCAGCCTGCAGAACAATTCGACATATTTTTTGGCAGGCTCTGTAACCTGGAAGCACTGAAAACGGGCAGTGGTGTGAACCAGAGTAAGAATTTGCCAAGCAGGCCCAATAGAAGGCCCAGGCAGTGTGAAAGTCTGTGTAGTGTGGACGGTGACACTGATGTGACCGTGGGCCATGCTGAGAACTGGACTTCAAGTCTGACATTAGCCTGGGAACCCAGGGAGAGCAAGTGATTGGGCAGGCCCAGTGCCAGCAAAGACAGGCTCGTGAGAGAGCAGGCCGGACGATGAAAGAGGAGACTCTGGTCAGAGAGGTGGAGCAGCTGAGGTCGGCGCTCAGCACCTGCAGTGACAAGGTCCAGGGTTTGGTCGTTCTAGTAATGACAGCTGTAGGGGTGCTGCAGTTGTGGAATCAAGGTTGAGCCAGACATGTGTTGACCTGGATGGTGACTACAGCGCTATCTGATTTATGTTAAAGGCAAGTTGGGAGATTCAGGGCAATACTGTTTCACACAGCAGGTGGTCATCATGGGACTCATTAGGAAGGGGAGAGAGGCTGAAAGTATACACGGCTCTGAAGAAGTTCAAATATCTGTCAAATAATGACAAATGCAAGTTGAGTAAGCAAAACAAAAAGAGTTTTGGGTTTGTCTCTAATTTTGAACCTCAATATCAACAAAGAAAATCATGGTTTCCTAGTTTTGTCTTGGAGGCCTGGGCAGAGAAAGTATCTTGGAGTGGATGAACTCCAGGTACATCCCAGTGGAGCTGTTGTGATGGTCTTGTGTGTTAGATACTAACGTTCTCCACCTCCCTGCTCTTTAATAATCCCTTAGAACACTAGATACAGTTTTAAGAATAGAATAGAATAGAATAGAATAGAATAGAATAGAATAGAATAGAATAGAATAGAATAGAATAGAATGTAAAAGGCTGCTGAGCAATGACGTCCCCCTTTTTCATGAAGTGGGATCCTACTGTTGACTCACACCTATACTGAGAAACTGGAGGAAACAAGACATTCAAGCTTTAAAAGAGTTCTAACCATGGCTCTCTTAGGGCTGGGGTTTTCCTTTGTCTTCAGACACGCGCCACTTGAGCAATACCCTCTCCCTTCCCAGGTTGGGGCACTTAAGTAACGTACTTAAAAAGGGATGAATGTTTCAGACCCAGAAAGCCTAACGTTAGGCTCACAATCTCCTGAGAACAGCAAAAACAACAAGGAAAATTAGTCTTAAGTGTGGTGTCCAGGGTTATACATCAGGACTTGTAACTAAGTGGAAAAGAAAGTCCTGCTCCATTTCCTCTTCTTCAGAATGTGCCAGAATGCCAAGGAAGGACGCATGGCGGTGACCATACTTAAACTCAGTCATGGTCCTCATTTCAAACAGTCCTCCTTAGCTGTGAGTGCCCACACCCCAGTGGCATTTCCTTGGGAGATGTGAACACCCAGATTTTGCTTTCCCCATGTGGGAGTTTTTAAAAACCTCCTTTGCTTATGACTCACTTGGACTGAGAGAGAGCCTTACGGGGAAGGGCCTGTGGTCTGCACTGAAAGGCACCTCCAAGACGTCACTGAGACATTTCTGAGATAAGGCCTGGGCCCAAGCCAGGCTCTGTGGACAGAGTCACCGCAGATCATGGCCACTTACATGGGCTTATGTTTACAACGAGGAGAGGCAACTGCCCAAAAGCAAGGCTCAGGAAGACCCTGAAGGTGCCCAGCTCAGCACGGCCCTGCTGGAGAACAGGCACCTGACTCCCCATCCCCAGTGAGCACCTGGAAAACATTTGTTTCCCCCTTTAAACCGTGGTTCTAAATAAAAATGCCGCCCTGGGCTCCTGGTCCCCCGCCCACGCTTTAACATGTGATTACAGCCTCCAGCCCTAGCAGGCAGCTTTGGGAGGCGGGGAAAGGTTCTCAGCTAACGGTTCAGAGCGAAAAGGCACTTGGCTCGGATTCTCAGGGCCCCAGAGATATAATTATCTCATGCTCGATGGCTTTGCCACCTGTCACATTTTCTGGTTTAAGTTTTTTCATACAAAATAACGAGAGGGGTTGTGTTCTTGCTGTGGGACAGAGCTCGCTTCGTGCTAAGCCGGGACGACGGGCTTGCAGCAGTTGCCTCCCAACCCCCGCCCCGTCCTCTCTCTTCATCTCTCTTTGTGTCTCTCCTGCCGTCGCCGTTCCTTTTTCACCTGACTTGCATTCTGCATCTCTCCGCACGTCCATCTGAGCGTG
This sequence comes from Rhinolophus ferrumequinum, assembly GCF_004115265.2. Classification (NCBI taxonomy): domain Eukaryota; kingdom Metazoa; phylum Chordata; class Mammalia; order Chiroptera; family Rhinolophidae; genus Rhinolophus; species Rhinolophus ferrumequinum. The sequence continues at coordinate 90,482,467 of NC_046293.1, forward strand.
CTCACTCCACCTACAATCTCCCCCGTGATGCTCCCTCAACGCCTTTCTGACACATTGCCTTCAGTTTTGTCTCGAGCGCTTGCATTGGCCCCTCTGTCTGCCCCCTCTCCACCCACCTATCCCCCTCCCTTCTGCCATCCTGCCCCCCACCCTCAACCCTCCCCCTTCTCCCAGCCTGCTTCCATCCAGCCTCCCCTGGACTCTCCTTTGTGAGCCAGGGAGTGTCAGGGCCTCCTCTCAGTGGCCCCGCCCCCACATGGTGACACTGGGAGTCAGCCACCAGCACACCTGCCCTGTGCTTCTGCCCCAAAGGCCCCCAGGTCTTCAGGCTGCCCGTGCCTGTCAGCACGCTGGCTTTCCCCTCAGGACCCATGGCTGTTTCTGTAGGCCCAGTTTGCTGCCCTCAGGACAGGGCTGTAGTAGCCTCTCGGTTTCCAGCTGGCTCCTTCTGCTCATCTTCACTTTATACCCAGTGTTGGGCAGGCTCCTGTGCAGAGAGCCGCGGGGTCTACGCCAGCATATTCCTGCCCGGGGCTCCGGCTGGTGAGATCCTCCATCTGCACCAGAGGCCCTCCTGGCCTCCATGGCTCTTCCCAAGGTGCAGCATTCCTAACACGCTGACACCATGGAACCTGCTGGGAGACACTGAACACCTGAGAACACAGTGCTCTCCCTCTCCCCTTAGGAGATACTAGGTTTGTCCCTGGGGCCAGCCCCCATCTCCACATGGAAGCATACAAACACACCAGGAGACGCTGACAGACGCTTCTCTCTGGGCTTGTTCTAAGTCACACCGGTGACACATCCGTCCAGGGCCCATGTGTAGTCAACTGGGGACATCAAACTTCTCGGGCATCACTGAACATCTGTGAAATGGAAGAAAACGTGTGTGTCATTTGCTAACATCTCCTTTTTCTCTTTCAGCCACCGGATCTCCAAGTCAAAGTTCAGGTGAGTGAGATACATTCTTTCTTCTGACTGCCAGCTGTGTCCCAGCACAGCAATGGGGCAGCCATCGCTATCCTTCCAGGTGGCGATAGAGTGAGGGTTGTTCTTCAGAGGAGGTAACTGCTCTCTTTCGCATGGCTGTCAGGAAGACGCTTTGGGACCAGATCAAGCTAATAATCGAAGGATTGATATTTGTTGAATTAGCTTTGTCAGTGTTTTTGGCAGCACCATCCCCAGGAGGTTGTGAGACCTAGGTGTCTCCCTCTCTTATAAGATGAAGTCCAGTTAAAAATAATATAACGTGACACTTGCTCCATAGTATTCTCCATACTTCCTGTTCATGAAACCCAGTGCGGCGTGAACTTGAAGGATTATGGGAAGCACACAGTATCGTGACACTATCTGTTCCAGAACCTTCCTCAGGAACTTCTGCCCCCTTCTGCCTTTCCAGGCTCATCTCCCATACTTCCCTGCACAAAACTTTTGTTCCAACCACATGGAACTTCTTGCATTTACCAGAATGTTCCCTGTCCTCTCATACACCGAGGCCTGCCTGGAGTCTTTCTTCTACCTGAATCACCGCGCCCCGGTGCCTCCATCTGGAGAACTCAGACTTTTGTTAAGAACCTCCAATATGACCACACCTATGACATCTTCTGCAAATTCCCCAGGGGACATAACTCGCCTCCCTGCGTCCCCACTGTGCTTTGCTCATACTTCTAGCACAGCACTGGCCATACTGCACACCAGTTACAGGCTCATGGGCCTGTTTCCTCCAATAGGCTCTGCTGCCTCAGAGGTATTCCTTCCAGAGCCTCTGTCTAGCTACGTGCCTGTCCAGTGGTAAGCTGTTTGTACACGTGTGCTGAATGGCTGTATGGATGGACACGTGGAGAGGGGATGTGAATTTACTCCCACAAAGCTTGTACATGTCAAAAAATATTGGTGGTTTATGTTTCATAATTGATCTAATCTTGTTTCCCTAGCCTCACCGACTGTGTAGCAGGAGCATAAATAACACTGAATTTCAGTCCAGCTGGGTAAATGTAGCCCCATGCTGTATTTTAAGTAGTTCCTTAAGGTAAAATGTTCAGTCTCTCATATTTCCTCTTCCCGGTTCCTCTCCAGCCTGGAATCTGGATGCAGGGCACAGGGGACTTCAGAATCCCAGGAAGTCAATAGGGCTTGTGAGCACTGGTCCTGGCAGGCCCCTGGGCCTGAGCCTCGTCTGCGCTGCTCCCTGCTGAGGTGCAGCACGTCTGTCTGGTTTGGGCATCCACCACTGGACCCCCATAGCTGCATCTGATCTTGAAGTCTCCATCTGTGTTCTCTGACGCCCAGGCTCTGTTTGTGCACTGATGTTAGCATCTGCACACCTCATGTGAACACACAGATACTTCCAGGTCCCTCACACCCCAGGAACGAGCCACGGGGATCCCAGGGCGCTAAGCAGGCTCACCCACCTACCCGCCTCCCCCACTGTCTCCGCACCAGCCTGGACAAAGCTCTAAGCCAAAGGGGGACATTCTCCCAGGGGCTTGAAAACCCTGTACTACACCCAGTAGAGGCTACTGACTAGCTGGACCCCAAGGACCCTAGTGTCTGGCTCCTCCTCTACTTCTGACACCTTCTTTCTCCAATATTCCAAGGAAATTGGAAAATGCAGGTTTTTCTCCCCTTTCTCTTTCTCTCATGCCAAGACCTCCTTCATACGAAAACTCTGGGGCCCAGTCTACCAGGCCTCACTCTTAGTGCATGAAAGAGAGCTCAAGAAATGTAAAAGGCCTTTCTTACAATAAGGAATTTTGCAACATTTGGGGCTCACTGTTCAGAATAGGATTTAAACAACTATGGAACAAATGATTCAGAAAGTTTCTTACAACTTGAAGGGAGTAATTAGATAACCTATTGGAGTTTCCAGATCTCAACTCAACAGAGATCTGAAGTGGACCCCACAGGGTTCTCGAATTTTGGAGGACCATCTCACCCCATATTCAGTGAAATGTGTCTCCAACATTCCCTTTACTTCTGCCATCCCATCAGCAACAAGACACATACCCAAATTTGCCCCAATCTCAACTAGTCCATTTTAAAGTTACTTATGTACAATATAATTCAATGTAATGATTTTCTGTGTTGCTTGTTCTCCATTCTGTTAAAGAATGGATAGAATCTTACCGTGGCCACCAGAAAGACCTTAAAGTGTCCACCATTTGGTGTTGTCTACTATTCTAGATGCCTGTCAAAGATGACGTGCCAAGCACTCTTTTGTAGGAGCACTGCCCTCTCATAGCCACCCTAATCCCTGGGTCACAAGATGCCCGGGGCTCTCAAGGCTTGTCTTCAACAAGGACTTACTAAGTCTGCGTAGAGTTTGTCTCCACTGTTCTACCAACCTTTCAGCAAACGTTCTTACCATGTGAGATGGACTGCACTAAGGACTGTGGGTCTGTGCCAGGCACAGTCCCTTTCCCTCAAGGACCTTATGGTGTCACTGGAGAGGCAGGAACCATGCAGTAAAGGGTAACTGGCACTCCAGGGAAAATGGAAGTCGCTTCCTCTGCTGGTCGTCCCTGACTGGCAAGGGTGCCCTTTGATGAGCTCCCTGGCACCGCTGCTAAGCCCACCTGGGCACAGAGCATGCTTGCTTAGTGGTCTGCATCACCCCATGAGTTTTATGCAGACCAAGACTGTGCCTCTCATGTCGACATTGAATACCTTGCACCCAGCTCATGGTAGGTGTTTTAGTAAATATTTCTTGAATGTGTAACTAAAATGAGTAATGCAGACCATAGTATGACAGCAGTTCCGAGTCTCGGAAGACTAGAAAAGTTCACCACGGAGAAGCTGGGATAGAAGGGGCAGATGCTGAGAGTTGGAGGGACAGTCCATGTAGGTGGAAAGGCAAGAGCAGAGACCAGTATTGGGAAGAGGTAAGGGGCACCCGGGGTGAGTGAGCAGAAACCTCCCACGGGAATGCAGCGATACAAAAGTTGGAAGAACTAGATTACACACGCTCATCCCCATCCTTCTCTCATGTCCACATGTGGGAAGTTCCATTTCTAGAGCAAATGACTTTTCCAGCTACTGCGAAGGGAACATGAATAGCAGGCACATTTCTCCTCCCTGTTTTATCATTTAATTTCTATATCCTCCATGCATATGTAAACACAAATAAATTTACACATTCTAATAAACCATTACATTTATTATACAGTAGGAAGCGTTGCCAGGAAACCCCTTGTCACGCAAAGCTATATTTTGAAGAGTGGGAGGTATATAATTATCTTTAAATACTTTTTCTGGATAGTAATTAGCCCCGCCCCCGTCCCAGCCCAAATCCATGTGACTCTCCTCAATGGCACAGGATCAGCACAACTCAGCAAACACTAGCCTGTCTATGACAGCTACTCCTTCTGGGGTTGAGCAGAGCGGTTCCAGACCCAGGGGACAGACCTGACCGTGTGGCATCCCACAGCCACTGCGCTGAACGTGAAAAGAGGAGCTGAATCCAGTTCTTCGCGTTAAACTGACTCCAACTAAGCTCCTGCACACTGTGAAAGAATGCAGACTTGATTCCTTTGGACTTTGAATAACGAGTATCAGTGATTTCTGTAAGATGGTATCTATTTAAAACATATTATTAGAAACTACAATGTAAGCTATTTAAGATCAGATATGAGTTTGTCCTGAAAGTTCATTTTTCAGGGGGAAAAAATGTGTTACCAAGTTTCTCTACAATATTACTAATCACAATAACAGGAAAGAAGCTGCGTCCTGGCCAGGCGAGATAAGACACCTCAGCAGCGAGGGCAGGCCACCTCCAGGAGTCCTGCTCACTAAGACCCCATTGTCCCCTTCCTTTGCCCCTACCTTCACTCTTCCCTCTCCTTACTCTTACCCAGAGTGTCTGTAGCACGTAAGTCTCCCCAAGTGCATTTGGAAATCATAGTTTTATGACACTGAGGCATTGCTTGTCTAGGTAGTGAATTTCCCCCGAGTCGCAGGTAAGTGTTCCCACAAAGGCCTGGTGCTCGCTGGAGAGGGCGTTCCAGCACCTACCTGACCACAGTGATGGAAGGGTCAGAAATGAACACTACCCAGTGAAACTCTTCTTCCTTCCCTGTTCTGTAAGCTACAAACTAAGTTCTCCCTGCAGTTCTGAGGAAACCAAGCCCTTCGTAAATAGACCCCTCACTTTCCTAATCTCATCATAGATACTAGCAAAGCTTTGATAACAGGAATTTCCACCAACAGTAGATAGAAAAATGACAGAGTAGAAGCACAGATGCAATCAAGCAGTCCCAAAAGGCAGTCTGGGGTGGGTGGGAGGATCCATTATGGCAGATATCTACCTCTCTGGAAACTTAGAATACAGACATGAGTACAGATTTGCACGGACAATTGCTCCAAGATTTGGCTTTGTTTCTACCCCACGCACACACTTCCTTATTATCCAAACCTTCTTTATTTCTCCCCTGTGTTCACCTATCTGGTGGGTCTTTTTTATGGACTACCAGCACCTCAAATGCATTTCCTGAGCTGAGCACCCCACCTTTCTCCTCAGCGGGACCTCCCTGCCCACCTCACTGTCTCTCCTTGTCTGTACCTGTATGGGTTGGAGGTGTCATCTCTCACATCACCCCAGCTAGAAATTTGGGCTGTCCCCTCCATACCTCTCTCTCTTGCCCTAGGCCACAGTCAGGCTCAAAGCCCTCGTGATTCTGCCTCCAAAACTGGTGTCAACTCAGTGTCCTCTTTTCCACGAATAAAGTTGCTGTCTTCATCATCTCCCGCCTGGATGGCTGAAATAGTATTCTTTATACTGTTCCTGATGTAGAAGTTGACAGAGTGGTTGTTTTTGTTGTTTGTTTGGCTCATCGTGTAACCCTCCCTCCCGAGGCCCTCAGCGTGGCCTCTGCCTCTCCCTCCAAAGCGCCGCTCCAGCATCCCTTTTCCTTCTCTCCTTTGCACAGTGTCAGCATTTCTTATATTTTGGTCAATGGAGTTACCAAATATAGCTATATATTTTCTTGTATCATGAGGATGAAATTAGAGATAAGCTTTGAACCCCTCCACCATAGAATTATAAAATATAACTTTCCTTGGGACGGTCTAATAACGGCTCTCAGCCATGGTTACACCTTAGAACCACCTGGGGAACTTTAAAAAAATACCAATGGGTTTTGGACTTTTTGTGTTTTGGGGGGTTTTGTTTGTTTGCTTGTTGTTTTATGTGTGTTTGTTTGTTTTGTGTTTTAAAAATAACCAGCCCCTAGAAAATCAGATTTAATTAGTTTGGGCTTAGGACCTGGGGATTCTTGGTTATGTTTTTAAGCTTTCCCAGGTAATTCTATGTGCATCCAGGTTTGAGACTCCCAGATAAGAGTCCCTCCCTAACCAAGAGACCATGGGACCCTTATATGGACTATGGCTGAGCTTCACGGAGCCATGTGCTGCCTGGACTTGTATATAGAGGTGTGCGTACATGTGGGCACCCCCTTTTTCAGAACAAAGGATCTAAACATTTATTAGATTCCCAAAAGATCCTGTAACTCCAAAAAAGCAAAGAACCCCTGATCCACACTCAGCCCTGCACTTTAAAGGTGAGGCAGCATAGAGTAAGGGCGGGAGACGGGCTGGGGGAAACCAGGGCTGGCTCTGCCACTGTGCAATACTCGTTAGGGGCTTAGCCACCATGGCCCTTAGCTTTCTCCTCCTCAAAAGCAGGATAATGCCTCCTTGCAGAGTTATTTAAAGAATTAGGGAGAAGGCATGAGAAGTGCTTACCGTGGCACCACGCCTACGTGGGGTCTCGTCAGTGGTAACCAGTACTAGCCCTAAGGCTGCCATCACTGCTAATAATACTCGTAACGCTCGCAGTGCTATTTCTATTACAATAATGCCAGTAGCATAAAATAAAAGTATTCCCCATTTTTTGAGCACCTTCAGCTTTATGCTAGACAGATTATGTGGTATTCCATCAATTCCCGCAGCAACTCTGTGAGGTTGGCCCTTTTCCCATTTCACAGGTAAGAGAACCGAAGCTTAGAAAGGAGCAGGGACATACCAAGGGCCACACAGCTAAGTGGTAGCACCTGGTTAACTTGATGGAAATCTTGCCTCCTTGCCACCAGGTTGCGCTGATCTAGTGAGGCCACCCAAGTTAGTTAAGAAGTGAAAGGAAGTCACAGTTGTGCCTTTCAGATTGCAAGAAATCTGAATTTCACAGCCACCTCCTTCCCATCCTTCTCTCCCTGGCCCCTTCCCAGCCGCTACTGGCGCCGGTGGAATCGGTTCTGCAGAAGGAAGTGCCGCGCCGCCGTCAAGTCCAATGTCTTCTACTGGCTGGTGATTTTCCTGGTGTTCCTCAACACGCTCACCATTGCCTCAGAGCACTACAACCAGCCCCACTGGCTCACAGAAGTCCAAGGTGAGAGGCAGCCCCTGGCTACTCTAGCCACCTCAGCCCTGAATCCCAGGGAGGGGACAGCTGCAGGCAGAAGGAGGATGGGAAAGCAGCCAATGGCCACCGTTCTTGGCAGGCGCCATGCTGGGGACACCAAGGGCCTGGCAACCCGCAAGCCCACAATAAAATGCATAAACAGATGTGGCTCCCAGCTGAGTCCACACTATCTGCCTGTCCCAATGGTCACTGTTGGGTCCAAGTGACAAGGACACATGCTGCAGCCTGTTTGGCTATCTCAGATCTTTGGCTGCCAGCTTCCCAAGATTTTCAATTCTTCAGGCTTTCTTATTGCCTCCAGGTATGTCTGGCGGTAAGTCCAGATGGGCTTCCTGAATATGTGAGGAGGAGGTGAGCAAAAAGGCAGGGAGAGGACAGTGGTGGCCTGAGCACAGGGAGCTGTCCCCAATGGGTACTTAGTGCCCATGCCCTTCCCTGCACCCCTAGGAGAGGACCTTACTAGCCAGCACCTCAACACCACTCCCAGGGAGTCAGGCAGGCACAGGGGCTGCATTCTAGAACCCGGGACTGTGGCCAGTGTGGCAGGAAGACTTGCATGGCCTGTCTTCACCTATTGGCTGAATGGTTTGGGCAGATTACTCGTCTACCTGGACTGCACTTCTTATCTCTGATGAATGGGCCTGATGGCAGTAATACCTACTCCAGAGCTGCTCTGAGGAGTAAAGAAAATGAGGCATGCAAAGCGTTTGAGGCCTGGTCAGTACAGTAAACCCCCCATTCACAGTTTCACTTTCCAAGGTTTCAGTTACCTGCAGTCAACCGTGGTCTGAAAAGATTAAATGGAAAATTCCAGAAATAAGCAATTCATAAGTTTTAAAATTGCATGCCATTCTGAGTAGTGTAGTGAAATCCCACGCCATCCTGCCCCGTCCTGCCGGGATGTGAGTCCTCCCTTTGTTCAGCGTCTCCATGCTGTATCCACTCCCCACCCGTTAGTCACTTGGTAACAGTCTCAGTTATCAGTATCCCAGGGCTTGTGTTCAAGTCTCCCTGATTTTATTAATAATAGCCCCAAATCACAAGAGTAGTGATTTGGCAATTCAGATGTGCCAGATAGAAGTCATAAAGTGTTTCCTTTAAGTGAAAAGGTGAGTACAGTACAATAAGTTATTTTGAGAGAGAGAGAGAGTCCACATTCACATATATGGTTATAATTGTTCTACTTTTTTATTAGTTATTGTTGTCAATATCTTACTGTGCCTAACTTATCAATTAAACTTTATCATAGGTGCATATATATATATATATGAAAAAGCACTTTATATACATATGTATGTAAGTATATAAGGCTCGGTACTATCAAGTTTTCAGGCCCCCATCAGGGGTTTGGAATGTGTCCCCCATGGATAGGGGGACTGCTATACTCGATAAATATTTATTGTGATCTTAACTCAGAACCCCTTTCCCATCAATTCTGGTCCTCCGGTTGCAGTGGACGGTAGAGATGTCCTGGCTGGGAAGGGGGTATGTGGGGTTTTTCTCGGTGGTGAAAATTCCTGTGCTTCCTTTCTCCTCCTCCTGTCCTCCCGCCTCCCACCTGTGTGGCCCCACCCCCCTCCTGGCCCCCCAGACACGGCCAACAAGGCGCTCCTGGCCCTCTTCACTGCAGAGATGCTGCTGAAGATGTACAGCCTGGGCCTGCAGGCCTACTTCGTGTCCCTCTTCAACCGCTTCGATTGCTTCATCGTGTGCGGGGGCATCCTGGAGACCATCCTGGTGGAGACCAAGATCATGTCTCCCCTGGGCATCTCTGTGCTGAGATGTGTCCGGCTACTGAGGATATTTAAAATCACAAGGTATTTCCCCTCGGACATGGGATCAGGGAGAAGTTCTCCCGGAGGGCAGGGAGGCGGAAAGGCCCGGGTGGGAGAGTAGCTGCTGCTTCTGGATGGGTCTGTCCTCGGCTCATAGACAACGGAGTGGAGCTTTCATTCATTTAGATGGCATACCATTTCACATCTTTTGGCTGCTAATGCCAGAAACTCAGCTCATTGCTGTAAGTGAACTAGGGATTTGTTCAGTCCCATAAAGGAAGTCCACAGGTGGGCAGCCCAGGTGGCTTCAAGAAGGCACTGGGGATCCAGTGTCCTTCTGTCATTTGCGTGGCCAGCCTTAGGTAGGCCTGCCTTCCACCCCAAGGTCACAAGGTGGCTCCTAGAGATTCAGCCATCATGTTCAAATTCGAGGCAGGAAGAAGAGAAGGCAGGGGGCAAAGAGGACACCCGTGCTACTGAGACAGCCCCTTGCAGAGCTCCCCCAGAAATCTCACCAAACTCTCACGGCCACCACAGCTGTGAGACAGATGTGGTCTTTAGCTGGGTGTGTGCTGCCACCAATGCAGTCAGGATTCCCTAACTGAAGAAGGCTGATGCCACAAGTGGCTTTCACCCCTCCTTCCACACGTTCCCCCCTCTCCATCTGTCCATCCTCCCACGCAAAGACTAGTCTTCCTAACTCTGCGGGTCAAGCCGTTATTCTCACATAGAGGACAGGCCGGGGACAGGGAGTGGGAAGCGTGTTCTAGGACAGTAATTGTCAAATGTGTTGTTACCCATTTTGGATGATGCAATCAGTTTGTTGGACCACAACCATCATTTTTAAACAGCTTTATTGAGACATAACTCACATACAAATAAATTCACCCCTTAAAATGTACAATTCAATTTTATATATATATTCACAATTTTGCAACCATCACCACAATCTAGTTTTAGGACATTTTCATCACCCCAGAAAGAGGCTCCATGCCCACTCCTCATCCCCCCGGCCTTCCCAGTAATTTACTTTCTATCCCTGTAGATTTGATTCTTCTGGACAATTGATCTAAATGAAACCACACAGTAATGGTGTTTGGTGTCTGGTGTTTTTCATTTGGCATAATGGTTCAAGTTTCCCCCACCTTGTGGCATGTACTTCATTCCTTTCTATGGCTGATAATATTCCATTGTATGGATGTACATCCCATTTTGCTTACCATTCATCCGTTGGTGGACATTTGGTTTCTTTCTACCTTTTGGCTACTATAAATAATGCATCTATGAAGCATTGATGTTCAAGCTTTTGTGTGGATGTATTTTTTCGTTGCTTTTGGATATATACTTAGGAGTAGAACTTCTAGGTCATTTGATAACTTGATATTTAAGATTTTTGGGAAATGTCAAACTGTTTTCCAAAGAAACTAGGCTATTTTACATTCCCACCAGTAATAGGTAAAGCTTCCAATTTCTCCACATTCTCATTTTTAATAAAAGAATGAAATAGCATAGGAAAACATCAGAAGGCCTCACATGACTGTACACATTGTTTCATAGAAAGCTTTGAGATACTATCTGAGTTGCATTATATATTTCTCACTGTGGGCTGTGGTCAACCTTAGAGGCACATATCAGAAACACCTGGAGGAGAGGGGATTCAAACTCCGCCCCCAGAGATATAAGCCTCCTATCCTGAAGAATCTCTGCTGTGGGAGCCTGACTGGTACAGGAGCACGGAGACCAGCAATTGATTGTGTTGGGAAAGGAGGGGGGGTGTCCTCCATTCAGGGACCCAGGCCTAGCCGACACCTGCTCAGAGTTCTGGGTGTGAGCGAGGGAGTCACTCGGGGTCCACACGGCACCCCAAGGTGTTACTATTCTTGTCAGTCACTTCTCATCTCAGCAGCCACCCCGTGCACTCTGGCTCCTGTGGTGTTGTCACAGTGGGAAAAGGCATTTATTTGAGTGTTCAGTTCAGAGCCGGGCACAGACACACAACAACTGGAGCATTTATTAATATTAACCTAATTGTCATTGTTATTAGGAGAAGGAAGGAGAGAAGAGCTAATGGTGGACTACACATACACATTCTCTTACTTTTATTTGTTGATCCACCATGTACATTCTCTGTGCCAAGCTCTGCAGTGGGAATTGGGAAAGGTTTAATATCAGACAACAGACTCAATATGTGCAAGTTTAAATCCACAAGTTTAACACTCCTGAGTAACAACCCCCTGCCTTGCCTCACCCCACCCCATTAAAAAAAGCACTCTTCCTGAACACCCTGAATACCTTGGCATTACAGAAAAGTTCTGGTTTAAAATAAAAGTAGTAGAAATGAACTAACCATCATTGTTAACAGGCATCAAGTGCTTACTCTGTGCCAGACAGTGTGATTCGAATGCTTACTCGGTGTATTCCATTACTCCTGACAATGACCTGTAAGAGACGGTGAGGACAGAGTACTATCATTATTCCCATTTTGCAGATGAGAAAACTGTGCTTAGAGAGTTAAGTCACTGGTCCAAGGCCACACAAACTGCTCAGGGGCAAAGCTGGGATTGAAAGGCAAGTCTGTCTGCCTGACTTCAGGACTGACTTCAGGTCTGTGCAGTTCGTGACCATGAACTGCAGAGGTGACCACTAGACTGTCCTGTTGTCTATTTCCTTGAGACAGGACTTGAGGGATTTCTAGCAGGCCAATTTTTGTTGTTAGATAATCACTAATTCTACTTTCTCCCCTTGGGGTCTGGTAAAAGCTATTTTTAATTTGGAATTTCTAGTGCCTCTTAAATAATTCTCAACAGTTCATGTGTTTGGGGTTTGTTTTTGTTTGTTTTTTTAATTCCTATAGAAAAGAATCTTTGCTCCTAGATATCATCATAGCATCTTAACATCCTATTTTTAATCAACAACTTATCTATTTCTAATCTGAAACTATTGCCAAGAAATCATTTTTTTAATCTGTCTTTATCAGAGAACTTCCCATAGTCCCTCCACAAGAAAGATTGGCGTTATTTTCAGATCTCTACAAACTCTATAAACAGAATAATTTCATTATCTCATTGGAAGCACTTTGGCAAAGGCCGCAATCTTCCTGTTTTCCAAGTCTCCAATCCCTCTGAGGGCTTTTGGAAAACAACAGAAAGGCTGACCGTGCCGGGGAATCCCATGCTCCCGCTGACCTTTGTCTCCAGCACACTCCAGAGACCAAGAAAATGCCTAAAATATGGGCTGGGAGTGGACATTGGGGTCCCTGGAGACGGGTCATCTGTGCATGATCCTGCCATCAGACAAGTGTCTTTCTCCCTCTTCTTTTAAAATCTCTGGGAGAATACTTTGCGATGTCTCGCTGGTATTTTTCACAGTGTATTCTGAACCAGTGATTGTGGTTCTCAGACTTTCTTGAGTTCATTAGGAGAACTCACTGAGGACCCCACCATTAGAGAGTGTGACCAGCAACTCCTGGACAGGTCCGTGCTGGAGGTCGATGACCTGCCTCACTTTGAGAAACACTAGCCTGATTCTCTGCTGCTGTCCTTCATCCACTTTCTTGCCTAAAAAGTTGTCCCTTTGTATATTCTTACATCTTGATTCTTCCGTCTCCACTCTCTTTATGGCTAGCCCCTAACCATGTTAAGATTGTACTTTTGATCATTCTTGACTGAGAATACACATAATGATAAAGACCTACTGTGAATCCAGCAGTTTTTAAATTAATGTGAATTTTATTAATTCCTATACAGCTGTGTACATTTGAAAGGTGATAATGTAAATTCAACACAGGCTATTTATTTAAAGTGCTATAATGCTTGGTGTATGCATGGATTCATGGATTCCACCCTATCATTCCAAGCTGCACTTCCCACACCCAGGGCCTGTGGTCTAAGAGTTGGGAATATGATCAAAACTAGTTGTTCTCAACCATGACGTCATGACACAACAGTACGTCCAGAGCAGTTGAACAGTGTGCAGCAGGTAATTTGCTATTGCTAAGAGCTGAAATACCAAAATTTGTGAATGGTTTCTTTTCTTTTTTTTTTTAATAAATACAAATAAATCCAATATTGTCCTTGTATCCCCATTGGTCACATGACTTCCCGAAAGCTTTTATAAATGGGCAAGGACAGCGAGGACTTAGAAGGCAGCAGCGCTGCCTGGAGGAAGGCTTTGGTGCATGAGGAGTATGAGCACAGCATTTGATGAAAGTGGTGATTATTAGCATGCTTGCAAGTTTTTCTGCTTTGTGAAAACATGAGAATGCCCGAGGAAGTGTACTGTGTTTATGACTATCGTCCATCCTATGGGTCTCAGAAAAAAATTTTTTAAAACTAGACCGTAAGTCGGCTGATTACTGGGTATTCGTAGCACTGGGAGTGGGAGGTCCAGGACAGGAAAGAATAGGGAGGACACCATTCCGACCTCAGCGCGCGGAGGCGTGCGTGCATGCCGCCAAAACCTTTGTCATCTCTGGGTGAGTCACCCACGACAGTGGGCCTTCCAGCCACCCGAGGGATTGGGCTCTTTCTCCTGCCTTGAAGCTTTATGAGACCCTAAACATTGCTGAGTTTCAATATCTAGTTTGTTTACTCTTTGTCAGCCCAGCCTGACATATGGGCAGGAAGAAGAGTTTCAGTTAGATTAAATCTGGATATGATTCCAATTTACTAATTGCATCTCCTTTTTCATATAATTGGTTTTTAAGTGCACCAAAATCCCTCCAGCCCTTGCTGCTTTCCATCTTAAACCTTAAATCCTGTTCTTTTTCCTACTGTTCTCTCCTGTGGCTCCCTTCCCAAGCCCTAAAATGTAAAATGGAGCCAACTCAGCACAGACAGATCTCCTGGTGAATCGTAACCACATATGGGGCTCCGCAGCGCCCCACGGGGAGAGCCTTTGCAGATCCTCCAGGCTCTAAATGTCTGCATTTCCTGCCGGCCTGTGGCCACGAGCATCAGGTCCAACCCCTCACCGCCCCCACCCTCCCCACCACCTTCTAGCCCCGACTCTTCTCAGGGCCCACAGAGGCTCAGGGCTACTTAAGGGCCATTATTATAGTGGTATATCTGGCATCTGCCCGGTTCCCGGCCGGGCTCTATGGAGAGGGCAGCTCAGACTCAAGGGCCTACACACTGGCTGTCATGAAGGGTGGTCGTTCTCTGGAAGCGTGACTGGGATCACCTGGGGATTAAGAAGCACAGGTGAGGATGACGTGAGATTGCTCCCTCCATAACCCTGACACATGTGCTACCGGGGCTGACTAGGGGACACCGAGCGGTCCAGAAGCTCAGGGGGGCCCCCTGGCACCCTCCTGAGGCAAACCCAAGGTCAAGGACAGACCGCCGTGCCAGCTTCACCCAGTCACACTCCCCCATGCAGGCTCTGTTCTTTGTGTGATTGAGGCGTCTAATGCAAGTAGGGAAGGCAAGGCCTTTGGAGTTGCCATCCAAGTCAGGATTTGACGCATAAAATGTACCTCCCGCACAAGGAGGTGCAGGGGCAGGCGTCAGCCACAACTAAACTGGGAGATCTGGCCCCGAGCTCCAGGCGATCCCAGCCCTTAACCGCCATAGTCTAGAATTCCCAGTTTTGGCTCCCCCTGGCTCAGTACATGTCCAGTTCAGGCTACTGTCATACCTCTAGGCCCTATTGTGTCTTATAGGACCAGGGCCCAACTTCACTGAATCGATGGTCCTTGGACACCTACCTGGATGTCCCTGTGGCTGGCACAGGGGAGGCGAGGGCAGGCTGAGCTTCGCATTGATGAACCTACCAGCTTCCCCAGATGATCGCCCGTGACCACATTCCTTCTCCCTCACCTCCCCCACTCCCACCGGTGGAAATGGTGCACAGGAGCCCACATCACACAGATTCACTGCATGAAATGTGCTTTATAAACACTCTACCAACAATAGATCACTGTCACCAACACAGAGAGGGTTTTTTTTACCCCTCAGAACAAGAACAGTTGGGACATGTGTAAATTTAGTTATGACCCTATCTGGAGCAGAGGGGAAGGGTGGAGGGAGCATTCGCAAAGCTCTCAAAGCCATCAGCACTGTCGTTGTGGAGATCTTTTATTTATAGCAAGCTTGCTGCTCTGCTCTGTACCTATAGGTAAAGGTCCCGGCCCTGAGCTCTTTGAAAGCGAAAGATTCACAAGCTGAAAGTCCCAGTTCAAACAAGGCTCGGGGCCACTTGCTATGGGTAAAGAAAATGGAGAATTCCACAGGACCCAACCTAGGGACAGACTCAGAGCAGAAGGATGGAGATACAAGTACCCTGAACACATGGTGGCAACTTAAACCAAGGGAAGCAGAGGGGAAGGTAACAGAAGTGAGGCTGGGCTCAGCAAGTGAGGGAATTCAGGTAACCAAGAAAATGATTGGGTCGAAAGCCCGCACATGCACCCGACTCCGAGGAGAAAGCAGTGTGCTGGGTCTGATGGCCGACAGGGTGGACAAAGACACACTTCGATTCAGAGCCGCAGGAGGACTGTCCTTGATCTCAAGGACAGCAGTGCAGGTAGAGTGTGTGAAGGTCGGGGCTGAGTCTCTAGAGCCGGCCTGTGCTTCAGGGGCTGAGTCCCCAAATTCTGGATGTAGACGTTTGTGCATGTGGAAACATATGTATTGTTCTGAAGAGAGAGAGCTTAATTTTCCTCAGTTCCTCTGTGAGGTGCCAGACATGAAATACTTTGTTCTGCGGTTGCTTGCTTTTCTCCAAAGCTCTTTCTTTTTTTTCTTTTTTTTTGGGGGGAGGGGAGAGAGAAAGAGAGTGTTGTACAGTTTTAATAAATTAGGATAAAAGCCTGGGTTGATTGTGAATATGCCATTAACCCCTCTAGTTCACCACTAGCTAATGTTTCTAAGAAGGAGAGTGATTCCGGAACGTGGCATTGCCAGAACTTCAGGCCATAGTGGTGACAGCCATCAAGAATCAGATTGACATTAGGGGACAGAGTCTGAGGATCTGCAAGGCTATCAGCTGTTTCATTTAAACGGTATTCCATGTCGCCCTGCCCGGAGGCTGCCACCTGGCCCCTAGGAATCTCGGTATTAAGGATGCTGAGGCCCCCACTCGACCCTGCTGTAAGGCGGGCATGCCCGCGCCAACCCCAGCCCCTGTCCTCTGAGCGCTCTTCTGTCCTTGACCACACCGCCACTTCAGCAAGCCCTTTGTCTCGGTCTTCAGAGACCACAGGAAAGCTCTCTGACCACCTGCCCTCGGCTCAGCCAGCTGGTACCTGCACGATGCCAGGCCAGGGGAGCAAAAGTCCAGGTATCAGGCCAGCCATGGGCAGCCCCCTCCTGCCCCTGTGGAATGGAAAGCAATGGCTTTGAGGGCCAGCAGCATAATCTCCAGTTGCCTTACCCGCCTCTTACCTATGTGACTGGTCCAACGCGCAGTGTCTGTTCAGCCAGGGGTTTTTCATAAGGTGGTTGGGCTGGTGGACCTGGCATGTGGACCTGGCTCCGGTTGGTCTCTTAAACAAAGGCTGGCTCATTCCCTCAAGCCCGTGGACTTTGATTTGGTGGGAGGTCTTCCCAAAGGGACATACATGTTCACGGTGCTCTTCTGGAAATCCCACCCCAAGGGCCTCAGAGCCACAGAAACCCTATTTTCTGTCGGGCAAATGGGTACATAATAGTTTCTTTCTTTCCTTCTGTTTTTTTAATACTGAGGTATAATGGACATATAACATTATATTAGATTCAGGTGTACAACATAATGATTCAGTATTTGTATAAACAGTCGTCCCCCTTGTCCATGGCTTCTGTGGTTTCTGTTAGTGGCAGTCAACCTCAGTCTCAAAATATTAAATGGAAAATTCCAGAAATAAACAATTCATAAGTTTTAAATTGCACGCTATTTTGAGTAGTATAATGAAATCTCTTGCCGTCCCACTCTGTCCAGCCCAGGATGTGAATCATCCCTTTGTCCAGCGTCCCACGCTGTATCCACTCCCGACCCGTCCGTCACTTAGTTGCCGGCTCGGTTATCAGATCGCCTGCCGTGGTACCGCAGTGCTTGTGTTCAATCCACCCTTATTTTACTCAATACATAATGGCCCCCAAAGCTTGAGAGTGGTGATGCTGACAATTCGGATATGCCCAAGAGAAGCTGTCAAGTGTACTTACGCATAGGAAAACAGTATATTTAGGGTTCAGTACTACCTGTAGTTTCAGGGATCCTCCGGGGAGATATGGGGGGACTGCTGTATTATGAAATGATACCACAATAAGTCTAGTTAACATCCATCACCACACATAATTACATTTTTTCTTGTAATGAGAGGATTTTTAAGATTTGTTAGCAACTGTCAAATATGCAGTACAGTATTATTAACTGTAATCAACATGCTGTACATGACACCCCAGGACTGAGGTTTTTATAATGGAAATGTGAACTCTCTGACTCTTTTCAAACATTTCACCCGCCCCTCCACCCCCACCTACCCCATCCCCGCCTTTGGCAACCAAGTCTGTTCTCTTGCTCCATAATCGTCTGACATGTGGTCTGGCAATGAAACAGTCAGAAATCTCAGAAACCTACCCATGGATTTAGGAAAAGAAATGATGTGGAGGAGATGCAAATGGCCATTCCTAGCTGTTAGGCAAGTATGTGCATGCGAGAGGTCCCAGCACCACCCCCCTGTTCCCACCCCACAGAGAAGCGTCTGCGTAACCCCACGTCCTCTTGCCTTTCCCTCCAGTAAGTACAAATGAGTCATGTTTATAGTAAGATTCAATCATTCATTCAACAAAATACTCGTTGGTCTCTTCCTTTGGGCCAGGCACCGTTCTGAGCACTGGGGTTGTGAGCAAGCAGATGACCTCACATTCTGGTGGCGGGGGGAGAGTGGTGGTCAGAGGCCCGCTCTGGCAGGGGACACTTGAGCAGAGGTCTGCGGGGACTGAAGGAGTGAGCTGTGCACAGTTGTGGGGGAGAGCTCTGTAGAGAGCAGAGGCAGCAGAGGCCAGGACGGGAGGGACGGTGAGAGGGCCAGTGGGCTGAAAAACAAGGGGCAGGGCGGGAGATGAGGTCCCTGATGCGGGGGGCCGATGCCGCACAAGCTGTTAGGCCTTCCAAAGGGAAGCCTTTTGAGGGCTTGAAGCCAGGCTCAGGCTTTATGGACACGGTTTGTGTGTGTTTGTGATTTTTGTTTGTTTGTTTTTAAAGATTTTATTGGGGAAGGGGAACAGGACTTTATTGGGGAGCAGTGTGTACTTCCAGGCCTTTTTCCAAGTCAAGTTGTTGTCCTTTCAGTCTTAGTTGTGGAGGGCGCAGCTCAGCTCCAGGTCCAGCTGCCGTTGTTAGTTGCAGGGGGCGCTGCCCACCATCCCTGTGGAAATCGAACCGGCAGCCTTCGGCGTTAGGAGCACGGAGCTCCAACTGCCTGAGCCATTGGGCTGGCCCTTATGTGACATGTTTTAACGGGGCCTCCTATGGCTGCGGTGTGGGGTACATAGATGGCATGTGTACTTCCCACTGCTTTACATCAGGAAGTATGTAATATCAGTTTGCAGGTGTTTGTGAGGTTTCTCCCGTTGAGTTACCCTTTCCCTTGTAATTAATAAGTAATCTGTAGAGTGATATTTTGAGACTGTATGAATGAATACCCTACTCCCCAACGACCTCTCACTCAATGGTTTTGGCATCCTCAATCTTTACCTGAATTAGTTACTGCTGCAAAAAGGTGATTTTTTAATTCTATCATTTATTCATATTATCCATTTAATAATTCTGTAAAGAAAACCCTCCTCCTTTTTTACATCAATGGATTTAAATTGTTTTTGAATGTGTTGTAATCCATCACTCTTCCTAAAAAAAGAAAAGAAAAAAAAAAGGAAGAAAAAGAAAAAAGACTGCATGTGTGGTACATTTTCAGCTTTGCACCTGAAATGTGTGTGGTATGGAGAATAGCTGGAGGGAGCCAGGGTCGAAGCAGGGCAACCCATTAGGAGGCAGAAATCCAAAAGAGAAATGCTGGTGGTTCGGGCGGGTGAGAGTAGTGGGAAGTAGCCAAATTCAGGCTTCCCTTTGAAGATGAAGCCACAGGAAATGCTGAGGTAGGGTGTGGGAGAGAGACGCAAAGGATGCCTTCAGGATTTTGGCTTGAGCCAGAAACTGCTGTTGTCATCTCCTAAGATGGGGGAGATGGTGGGTGGGGAATTAGGAGTTCTGTCATACTACAAACCCCCTGATTGACTAAGAAGTACAGACTTTCCCGGGACAGCCTGGGGCAGAGCGACAGGGTACATGAGAAAAGTTCTCACTTTTAATCAAATGCTCTGCCCCCTCCCAGCCCTTCTTGACCATCAAGGTTCTTACACCTACTCCACTGCCAGCCCCTCTAGCATACTCACTGTTTGCCATCCAATGTTTCCAGAAGCATTCTCCTCCACTGGATGACTCCATTTGTTTCTGTACCACAGACTCCGCTTCCCCAGAACCCCAGACACTTGAGGGGCTCCTCCCACTTCACCTTCCCTGTCTGTCGCCTAGTCTTCCCCACTCTGCCAAAGCTTTCCCCTTGCTTGGTGACTGCCTTTCTTGTGTGTAAGGCCTCCTTGTCCACTCCCCTTCGGGTGCCCGTGGCTGTCAGACATCGCTGTAAGCATGGTTTGTCCATGCACCTCAAGAAAATTAAGGCTCCACACTTCCATAGCCAGTAAGACTTTTCCAGAATATTCTGGAAGGGCTCTGTGACCTGATCCACATGCAGACACACTCCCATCTGACATAGCTGGAAATTCTCATTAAAATATACTCTAATGTTACTGGTTCCTAAATACCAGTTGACCGACAGGTGTTGGAGTGGTTGCATGAGAACCATGCCAGGCCCATCCCCAGAAATTATGAGTTCATGGTTCCTGGGAGGTTTGGGAATCAGTATGTAGAAAAACTGATCCGTCTCTTCAGCAGTTATCTCCAGCACACTTGGGAACACTCCTTTAGATGAAAGAGGGAAAGGTGTTCTAGCCCCAGAGAGGTTCCCTACTTCTTGCTTTAAACAGAACAGTTACTACAACCTCTAGTATACTGGGGTGCTAGGCACTCCATCAACCATACTGGGTTAGACAGAATTTATTTCGGGACAAAAATGGAGAGAATGGCAGGGGAAACAAAAAAAAACCTCTGGTCTCTGCCCTCAAGAACTGAGAGCCATTTCGGGTGAGACAAGACTATCACTGTTGAAAATCAATCAAGAGCATTTATAGAACGGATACAACTAAATGTATGTTAATATTCTGCAAACAGGGAGTGTGACTGGCAGGCAAGAGAGGTGGGAGAAGGCCAGATCTGTGAAGGAGAAAGGAGCAGTAAAGCCTCCAGGTTGAGAAGGAGTTCACGTTTATATGCAAACTGTTGGCCCATCTGGTTCTGCCACTTAATATGGAACAGTTCTCTGGAGAAGAGAAGTGCCGGCCGGGGTGCAACTGTGAGGCTATCATGGGTGGGTCACGTGTCACTCTCTTAAGCAGCAAACACAATTTACTGTATTTGTGGCAATAAACTGGGAGTGTCTTAAGTGGAGGAAATCCAGATCGTGACCTGGGAGGCAGAGGAGCAGGAGCGGGAGGTGGAGCTGCAGGGACTGAGATTTCTCTGCTCCTGCACTTGCTCCAGCCTGAGGCTGTGTCCCTTTTGCTACAGGGCATTTCCTTATCCAGAACTGATCCTGTCACAGGTACCCAAGCCATCCAGCAGCCATGAGTAGGTCCCCACCCCTTTTCCAAGAGAAAGGGATTTTCCCAGGCTGTAATGAAGGACCTTTGGGTGTATTTACAGTGGAGAGAAGGGTGGTGACTTAAGGAGTGGGGGCCTTTTCTCCAAGGAGCCCCACCAACAACCTGTCTGCCCAGACCTGTCCTGTGGGTGCCTGCTTATCGGAATCCTCCGGGATATTTCTTAAAAATACAGTTTTCTGGCCCCCAAGTTACAGCTTTTCAATCAGGATCTTCAGAAGAGAAGCTTTAAAAAAAGAAATAAATTCCTTAGACAGGGTAAATTTGGGAAACTTCACTAAGCCACACACCCCATGGATGACCTAACTCATGCCTCTGCTAGACAGCTGCCACCCAGGCGAGGCAACATTCCTGGGGAGAAAAAAGTGTTTTTTGTCTAAAGACCAATAGTGGTAACAATAATAACTAATCTTTATCAACTGTGCACCAGGCACTATACTGGAGGGGTTTTTTAATTATTACATCATGTAATCCTCCCAATAGTCTAACGAAGTGTGTGCTACTGTCATGTCTGTTTCTTCAGATGGAGAGGCAGAGAGAAGGGAAGTTAAGTAACTTGTCCAAAGGTGCACACAGCTAGCAGCTGGCACAGCTGGGTCGGAACTCAGGCTTCTGACCCCTGAGCTCCGTCTTCTCCACTGTGCACTGTTGACCCTGGGACCTTGAATCAAACTAGCTGCATGCTCTAGTTGGGAGCTTCCCA
This sequence comes from Rhinolophus ferrumequinum, assembly GCF_004115265.2. Classification (NCBI taxonomy): domain Eukaryota; kingdom Metazoa; phylum Chordata; class Mammalia; order Chiroptera; family Rhinolophidae; genus Rhinolophus; species Rhinolophus ferrumequinum. The sequence continues at coordinate 90,504,112 of NC_046293.1, forward strand.
GCCCAGGTCACACCACCACCACCCCCAGGAAAGGGCAAACAGAGGAGGGAGCGGAAATGTATCTGAAACTCTGGGGGCGAGAATGAGGAGTAAAGTGAAGGGAGCTCTGGAGAAGGCGCTGACGGCTCCTGTGGTCCTCAGGTACTGGAACTCCCTAAGCAACCTGGTGGCATCCTTGCTGAACTCCGTGCGCTCCATTGCCTCCCTGCTGCTACTGCTCTTCCTCTTCATCATCATCTTCTCCCTCTTGGGGATGCAGCTCTTTGGAGGGAAGTTCAACTTTGACGAGATGCAGACCCGGAGGAGCACGTTTGATAACTTTCCCCAGTCCCTCCTCACTGTGTTTCAGGTATGCGCCCTCCTCTGCTGGGGGTGTGGGGGCGGGGAGCAGGAAGCAGGAGCCTGGACAGTGTGGTGGGAGGCTTCACCCTGCACTGGGCAAGCAAAGCCAGCTAGGCCAGCCACGGGGGGTCCATGCCCAGGAGAGCCTGGAGCTCTAAATAGAGTTTCCCGTCCCCAGCCCCTATGGAATTCCACTGTTGGGTGGACCGTTGAACAAAAGATCTAATAGAGGGGTTTCAAAATGCTTTCTTAGCCATGGAACCCTTGATCCAAATACATTCTGCATGAAAGCCCAAAATAGAAATAAATAAAAGCAGACTGCTCTTGTTGGGGAAAGGGAGGGTGGCGCTCTGTCCTACCCACCACGCTTGTCCCTAGAAAAATGTAACTAGCCCATCAAATGTGTGACTTCATACTATTTTGGCTTAATGCAAAGCTAAAGCAGCACTCATTTAAGTTTAAAAGTAGATTGACTTACAAATAAAAATGAATAATACCATGTGGGTGCTGCCAGAATCGTAAAGATGATCCCCAGATGACTAATGTTTGGGGAGAAATGAACAGTCTTTCAATGAACACAGTCACATTTGTAAAGGGGCCCTTGATGCCCTAATCCAGGGAATGGCTAGTGGTGGCCGTCTCGTGCACAGTTTGTGGGTAGTAGGGGATATTTGGACCAGGAAGCCCTTTCAGTCACTACTCAAATAAAAGCTGCCAGTGGCCATGTCCTTTGTTGAGGGATAGGATCAGTGTGCCAGATTCATACCTTAGAGCCCGGGAACAAGCACTGGGGGCCAGGAAGGGGGACAGAGGTGGAAGGAGATTGCAGGCACTTTTATGAACATAGTGGGGCCGGGCAGGGGAGTTTTGGGGTTTGCTGTTGGTCTAACGCTGTGTCCCTTATTGGTGGGAATGTGTCATTCAGATCCTGACCGGGGAGGACTGGAATTCGGTGATGTATGATGGGATCATGGCTTATGGCGGCCCCTCTTTTCCAGGGATGTTAGTCTGTATTTACTTCATCATCCTCTTCATCTGTGGAAATTGTATCCTTTGCTCCTGCCCCCCCACCCCTGCTGCCCACCCTCCCACAGGTCCCGACTCAAGGCCGAGTGCTGCGGTTCGGCCGCCCGTCCCCGGGGCCCCCGGGCACGCAGGGAAAGGCATGTCCTGGGGGAGAGAACATTTCCCAGCCCAGAACCACCTTAGTGGGAGGTGGGTCTTCGTGGAAGCCGGGAGCTTTCGCGTAGGTTCCTCCTCCTGTACTGTCCTGGCCGCAGCGTGGCCCGACCCCAGGAGGGCTGTTCTTATCATAGGTGAACATGACAGTGCAGCCACTCACACGGACTCCAATGTGAGCGCCCCTAGCGACACGTGGGCACCCACGCTGCCCTGGGCTGTCGCGTCTGGTGGAGGGAGGAGGCTGAGTGGACTGAGCCTCATCCTTGAAATGACCTTCATCTCTCCTCCCGGCTTTCTGGTCAATGTCCCTCCCTCTGAAGCCACAGAACTGGACAGCCTTCACCAAGCAGACCTGACAGACCCATGGGCGTGTTTTGGGGTCTCAGATGCAGGCGCTCTTCTGTCCCCTGGTCACAAACCTGGGAGGGCTGTGTGCGGAGGCGGGTGGGAAAGTAGCAGCAGCTCCTGCCCAAGACTCGGGGTTAAATTGCTGCTTCATGGAGTACGGAAAGCATGGCGCTGACCCCACAGACGGGCTGGGTGACCTCAGCAAACGAGATTTTCCACCTCAGCATCTGTAAACTTGGGTGATAAAATCATAGTACCTATTACTTACGGGTCACTGTGAGTTGAACGCGATAAGGCCCAAGGGGAGGTGTCCAGCAGCCCTTGGACAAGCCCTTGCCCCCTGCGCTATGGTTTCTCTGTGTGTGAAATGGTGTGACTGTTGGGTGCCTGGGGGCGAAGGTCAGCCATAAGACCCCTTTCAGCTAGACTTTCTTTGGTTCTGCAGTTCTCTGGCCCAAAGTGTTTCCATTCAAGGTGGGGCTGGGGGAGGAGAAAAAAACAAACAGAAGCTTCGGTTAGGAGTTCCCAAGCTTTGGCCAGCTTCACTGGACCCTCCAAGAGTCTCTGTACGCACAGCTCACATTAAGGGTTGGCAGAGTTACCTGGCTGCCTCCTCAGGGCCCAGTCATAATGAGCAGCTCTTAAGAGTATTCTGCATCCTGCTAGAGACAATGCTGTTTATAATGTCAATTACAGCCGGTCGTCTCCATGGGGAAACCAATAAAGAAACCCAGCAATTAAAAGAACAAGGCAGGGCTTGCTTCCTTGCTCCCGCCCCACTCTAGCCTGCAAGCTAGCCTACTCTGCCTTAGAAAACTCCAGATAACTAGTAGGGTGATGGGAGGGAAAGGGGTGGAAGAGGAACAGCCCTGGGCTTAGCAGCCCTCACAATGAGTCACCGTTGAGCTATCTCTGAGGGGAATTCTACCCCTGCCTATCCTGACCCCTGTCCACCCCTAGGCCCACCAAAACCCCCAATGCCAAGGGTCGTTTTCTTTAAGAACGGACACAAACAGATATCCTACTGAATGTGTTCTTGGCCATTGCCGTGGACAACCTGGCTGATGCTGAGAGCCTCACATCTGCCCAAAAGGAGGAAGAAGAAGAGAAGGAGAGAAAGAAGCTGGCCAGGTAACCCTCTAAGCTGACCAGGCCCAGGCCCCAGGGCCCAGTTCTGACATGCCATTCCCACTGGTGGGAAAGAGACGTGTGGGCATGGCTTCTGTTGGCCTTTGTCCCTCCCAGAGGGCACTGGGTTTGGGGCTTCCTAGAGGAACTTGGACCGCTACTCTAAATCCCAGGCATTGCTCTAAAGTAGGGACCATCATATATTAGTGTCAGTGAAGGTGTTGCATTTCCCCACCTGTCTAGGAAGTTGGAGGGTTCTTTTTTGAAAAGAGAGGTCATCACAGGTGAAGAGAGCAAAGGGTGGTGGGAGTACGGGAGGCAGCCACTCAGAGGAGAAATACAGCTCCAGCTGAGAGAGAGACTCCTCCTCACTGTCTTATAATTTGTCCAATGTTGAGGAGGTGAAATAGCCCCACATGTTTTTCCATCGTTGTCTAGATGGGACCGTCCTAGGATACATATCTGCTAGGTACTGGGCAGAGCTCTCCCGGTGACAACCCTGAATGAGATCCAGAACCTTCCTCTGATTTAGACAGGGACTACAGCAGGCCAACCAAAAGCCAGACGGAGCAAAGTGTGGCCAGGCGCCTGCATCCTGGGCCCAGCCCAGTAGCATTTGTGCTCAAGCTGCACATGGCATGGCCTTGAGTGAAGGAAGATGGACATAGGTGGAGGGGCTCTGCTCCCACTGGCCCCCACCAGAGCACAGGGTAGTTCTCCATCACTGCGCCCTATCACTCAGTAAACAACCCTTTATTTGTTTCTCCTGCTGACCGGCCAGGACTGCCAGTCCAGAGAAGAAACCAGAGGTGGTGGAGAAGCCGGCCGTAGAAGAGGCCAAGGAGGAGAAAATCGAGCTGAAATCCATTACAGCTGATGGAGAGTCCCCGCCCACCACCAAGGTGAGTAGTCACCTGCCTCCAGGAGCTGGGAGGGCCCTCCAGGATCGGAGGGAGGAGGGCACAGTCTTCCCAGGCCAGACGCCCATGGAAAGGAGCAAGGAGAGAAGGAGACTTGGTGGAATAACGCCAGCGAGGGTTGAGCAGGAGAGCTGGGGGCAGAGGAGCAGGCAGAGCAGTTAAACCCCAGCCTTCTGGTGATGTCTTAAAGGGCCTCTGCAAAGTAATAAGGATACATTTGTGAGTCGACAGCTCAGCGGCCCTCACAGTGAGTCACTGCTGAGCTCTCTCTGAGAGGAACTCTACCCTTGCATATCCTGCCCCCTGCCTGCCCCCTATGCCCACCAAAAGCCCACGGCCAAGGGTTATTTTCTTTAAGAGTGGACTACAGTGCCTCTAAAACTGTGGAGCATATCTAACTGGATTCTCCCTCCTCTCCTCCTCGGCTGCCCAGATCCACATGGATGACCTTCAGCCCAATGAACATGAGGATAAGAGTGCCTACCCCAACCCAGAAACTACAGGTACCAGTCCCACTGCCTAACCCTGAAGTGGGAAGGTTGAGGGGTAGAGACCCGAATTCTAAAGCCATATGAAAGCAGTTGTGTATTAGGGACCGATGGCTCCAATTTTCCTCTACAAGCAGGTACTGTAATTCCTTGCGTTGCTCTATGTCTCTTGTCTCTGTACTTAAGCATTAGCAATTATCATCTGGGGGGGCGTCTGCTCGTGATTATTAAGCTCCTCATAATAATAGTATAAGGTTAAGTAAATTATGTTTGTGCGGTGCTTTTGTGTCCTTTGGAAGGTGGATTCTGTACACATCTAAGGATGTATTACACCTGTGCTGTAAAATCATTATTCATTTATATAACTTATTAGTAGAATATATGTCGCAGCATTATGCTCACTAAATAATAATAGTAAATTCCAAATCTGTCTTGCCCTTATTCAGGAGGCAGTGCTGAGGACAGGGACAGCTGCCACTGCACATGTACCACCTGTCACTCTGTAAAATGCTCTCAGGTCTCTTATTATAAAAAGAGCTACAACCAACACAGACTTCTCATCGCCCATCTGATATGTGAATGGGCAAACAGTTTCCTTTGAGAGGGTTTTAATGTCAGATCCTTCAGCCCCCCTCCAGGATTCACTTCCCTGCCTCGTGACACCCCATGTCCTGTACCAGCCCAGCACTTGCCTTCCTTTTATCTAGAATTGCAGATATCATCAGCAGCGTCAAGCTTGCAGTGAGTTACAACGGTCAAGGGACTATTGATTGTACTGAGCCTTCCTCATCTGTATGGGTTAGGCGGTCCCTGGCCTGGTAACCTTGTTCGGGGGCTGACCACCCTCTGTGTTGACGAGCAAAGCTCGGTTTTCCTTTTTGCTCTCCCTCCACGGGTTCTCTGCTGGATTGTCTGCAAGGACACTGGCAGCCATCGTCTGTTGTCCTGGGGAAGCAGGTGGCTGAGGTCAATCCATTCTCTCACTTCCCTCTGCAAAGGGAATCGGTTCCTGGGGCTTGGACAGAAGAGCAGGAAGGGTGTTTGCAGGTGTGGGTACTGGGTCTCTGGCAGCCTTAAAACCCTTCTGGCTGGAAACTGACACAGAATTTCAAAGATATACTAGAAATACTGACCAAGTGCAATGGGAGGATCTTGTCTTGATCCTGAATGAACAAATAAACTTTACAATGACTTTTTTTTAGATAGTCGGGAAAATTGGATATGGACTGAGAACTAAATGAGTTTAAGTCACTTTTGTTCATCTTGTTAATGTAATAATATCACTATTGTAGTTCTATTTTTAAAATGCTGAAATGTGTAGAGCTGGAGTCAAAAAGGTTTAGAAGTTGCTTTAAAATACTCCAACCTCAAAAAAAACGGGGGCGGGGAATGTAAATGAAACAAGATAGGCAAACTGTCAAAAGTTGTTGGAGCTGGGTATGAAGGTCCACCGTGTGTGTCTCTCTACTTGTAGGATTATTATAAGGAGGATTGTTATTATTAAAGTTTAAAAAGAAAGACAGTAATGAGACAAATCTCTCTGGGCCCCGCGCAGAGCCAGCCCCCTGCCTGACGCTCAGGAGAGGCCCCCCCCCACACAGCTCCGGACCTGTCCCTTCTCAGGCAATGGGGCAGACACACACCCAGACAATCACCTCAAATTTCATTATTCTAAATATACTCGTGGCTTTTCTCTTTGTTGCTGTGAGTAAATCAAAGAGAAGCAGGTCAAGGGGAAAAAAGACTAATGAGGATACTATTGTCACCATATGGGCCATCATAGAAAAGTCTCTCCAGTGACACTGCTTTGATGATTCTTGGAACCGTTTTGCTTTTAAACTTAAAAGCTATTCCCACACTTTGCTGATTCCTCAGGATTCTTTGGATATTTTTTTTAGAGTGTGTCCTTTTCCCTGATCACATGGCCACCCTTCTCTGTTGTCCTTCATACCCAGGCCTTTGTTTCTCTTGAGTTACTGAGACGCTCTCTGCTTCGGCTGAAAGGTCAGTAAAGGCCTCTCTGAGGATGCGACACTTGGGCTGAAACCTGAATGAGTGAAAGGAAGTAGATGTATGGGATCAGAGGGAGAGCTGTCTAGCTGGAGGGGCCAGCAAGTGCAGAACCTCTGTGGTGGGAGGCACTTGGCTGCTGAGGAACCTAAAGAGGCCGGTGTGCCTGGAGCAGAGAGAAGGAGCGAGACAGGGCGAGGGCACGAGACCAGGGCTAGGCCGGAGCAGGGACACAAGGCCTCCAAGCCACACGAGAGGCTGGTCTGCTCTGATGCAGTGGAGACAGACCTGATGTCCGGGTCACCCTTTAAAAGACTCACTCTGGCTGCTGTGTGGAGAGGGGCAGTAGAGCGTCCAGAGTAGAACAGGGACAGTGGGGACACTAGTGCAGCTGCCCGGCTTGTGCCAGGGTGATGGTGCTGAAGATACAGAGAAGTGGTGAGACTTTGGTGCACTCTGCAGGAAAGGCCAACTGGGTTAGCAATGCCTTAGAAGTTGGAGCGAGAGAAGGAGGAATGAAGGCTGACTGAGTTTTTGAGATGAGCCGATGAAGAGAAGATACCGGATGCAGAAAGAGCACCCTTGGCCTTCTCTCTCAGTCTCTCCCTACACAGCTCCCCTCAGGATATTCATCCTTACCAGTCATGCATTGCCCTTTAGCTTCTAGTGAAGTCTGGAGCCACACTAAAATATGCAGTGGCTTTACTTTTGAATGCTGTGACCTACCATCTGGAAAGCATAGCAACTCCACCGTGCAGGAGGACCTCACTTCTCACACTTACCAAACCTCCAAGAACAGAGATGGGAAAATAAAGCCCCCCCCACCAAGGGTCCCACTGGCACTTGGGAATGGGAGGCTAGGTGGTTTAGCTGCCAACCCCCAAGATGAACTTTACCTGACTTTTCCTAATTTGTCAGCTTCTCTCCTTATATGTAATATATGCAAAGTATCACATGCTGTCAAATCTCTGTTCCTTTACAGATTTGGGTTTGTCTTTCAGAAATAGCTTCCCCTTAAATATTTGGCTGAAATTCAGCTGGTGTGTGTCTGAATGGACCAACAGACTTGCTTCTCACAAAGAATGGAAATTGATATAAAACTTCATAAACAGTGAGGCAGACTACTTCAGGTGAAAGAACATGTAAAACTCATCATTAGGAACTTAGGAAAGCATAAAGCTAGTAAATACGTTTTTCTATAAACACAAATGATTAAGATAAGCATTAAATGACCATTAGCTCTGCAGAGAGGGAGATGAAGGGCAGTTCAACAAGAGAGAGGGCGTGAGGAACGGAGAAAACACGTGGTGAGTGTGTCACTTCCTGGGCTGCATCACCCCGGCCCTGCCTGTCTTCACACGGCCTTCTCTCTGTGTCTCTGTTCCTCTCCTTCAAAAAGGACAACAGTCCTTGGAATGAGGGCCCATCTCAGTCCAGCATGACATCATCAGAACTAATTACATCTGCAAAGACGGTATTTCCAAAACGAGGTCACATTCTGAGGTTCCAGGAGGGCACGAATTTTGGGGGCATTATTCAGCCCACTACAGTGAGTGTTCAGAAAATTGCTTAATGTGAGTGGAAAGTTTGTCAGGGAATTTCAGCAGGCCATGATCAGACAGAGCAAGGTGCTAAGCACTAATCTATAGGCTACGAGTCTCTCCCGTGGGTACAGATGGCAATACCAACAGCTAACGTTTATATAGTACCTGCTATGTGCTAGGCAGTACCTGCTATTTGGAGGCATGTATGAACTGTTACTCCATCTTACATATGGGGAAACTGAGGCACAGAGAAACTAAATAAAATGCCCATAGCCAGAAAGAAACAGAGCTACGATTTGGATCAAGGCACTGGCTGGAGAGCACATGCTCTTAACTTCCATCTAAACATTTTAAATGCATTTGACCAGAACGGGCATGCACTGGTCTCCTTCCACCGACAGTGAGCTTGCAAGCAAAGGAGGGAGTCATTTGCCTTTGGTCCACGGTAAATGTGGCCACTGGCTGGGAGAACAAAGGAACTTCTTTAACTGGGTCAGTGTCCACATTTTTGAACGAAGGGCCTGTTGCTGTCAGCATTGTTCTATTGTCGCTACAGCACATGATTCTTTTCTATTTTCAGAAATGGGGAGTGTTGATTCTAAACTCCTGGAACCGCCAAGGATGGGATTGTTTGCAAGGGATCCCACAAGTCAACTAAGCCATTCCATTTCCTCTCCCTGCAGCCTAGATGGATGAGCACATCTGGCAATGCCGTAGTCTTACCTGATCACCTTTTCTAGTGCCTCACAACTAGGATGACCAACCATCCCACATTGTATGGGACTGACGGTTTAAAACCTTGGAAAACCGGCATGAGTTAATCACCCTATTTACAGCCCCCTTATCATGTGCTTCCAGGAAAGTCTTTCTCTAACATAGATGAACTGCAGTAGTGCCCACAGGGGGAGAGCTGAGTCTGTCTTGGTTGGCACCCTCTGTTTTCAGAGATACAGATGATATGTTGATTCCTGTCGGTAGGAAGGAATCTGAAAGTAAGCAGCACAGTGGTAAAAATAAGTGGGAGTAGTGGAGTTATTTAGCATGGTGCTTTTTTTTTCTTACAGGAGAAGAGGATGAGGAGGAGCCCGAGATGCCTGTGGGCCCTCGCCCACGACCACTCTCTGAGCTGCACCTTAAGGAAAAGGCAGTGCCCATGCCAGAAGCCAGTGCATTTTTCATCTTCAGCCCCAACAACAGGTGTGTGAGAACGGTGGGGAAGGTGGGACTCTGCTCTATGATCCAAGCCCAGAAGGTGCCAGCCTCCTCTGACCTCTGGATGGAAGCTGGGACTGCCCCAACTCCCCACAACTTGTGTAAAGAGATGGACAGGTTTTGTCCCTCACGGGCTAACTGTATTATTGCTCTATAAAGTCAGCTGTCAGTCTTAGTATCATTCCTTCGTAGGTAATCTCCCCCTTATCTCTTTTTAAGGAAAAGAGTTCTAGATTCTAAATCAGAAGGCCTATGTTTATTTCTTTTCTCCATTTTTGAAATGTGTAAATTTTATTTATATTCTTTTGGTGATTACCAAAATCACCAATTAGAAAGCCTACTGAACTTAACACAAAGTCCAAAGCTAAATAATATCCTAAATCTAATCCAGCAAAATAGAAGGAGCTGAGACTATTTTAACTCCTCTCAACTCCTCGGGCCTTACATGTTATTGTTGATTAGTATTTAGTCCTGACCTTGATTTTTAACCCAATTTAGACATTATTATCACTATCAGTATTATTATATAGACAGTATATAATTGGATTTACATACGACTTACCAGTTCATCCTTCTGCAATCATTTTATTTCTTCCTGAAGTACATTCCTTTTTTTCTTTGTTATACTTTATTTTTCAATTACAGTTGACATACAATATTATATTAGTTTCAGGTGTCCTAAAGTACATTCTTTAGAAGTTCCTGTAGTTCCTTTATAACAAATTCATTTGGCCTCTGTTTATCTGTGATTGTTTTCATTTCTTGTTCTTGAAAGATAGTTTTGCTGTGTATGCAATTTTAGATTGACAGGTTTTGTCCCTCAGCATGTTAAATGTATTATTCCACTGTAAAGTCAGCTGTCATCCCTACTATTATTTCTTTGTATGTAATCTGCCCCCATCTCTAGCTGCTTTTCCATATTCTATTGCCTTTCATGTAGTGTAGATTTACTACCATGTGTCTAGACACGGCTTTCTTTCCATTTATCTTGCTTGGAATATGTTATGCTTCCTAAGTCTATGATTTATATTTCTCTTCAGTTCTTGAACAACATGAAGATTAGAATAAGAATTGTTAATTCTTGAAAAATTACAGCCATAATCTCTTTAAATATTGTCTCTCCTTCATTCTTTCTATTGTTTCCTTTCGGCATTCTAATTAGACATATGTTATACCTTCTCAATCTGTCCTCCCTATCTCTTAAAGCGTCTTGCAAGTCTTTCATCTCCTTATCTCTCTTTTGGTATTCTGGGTAATTTCTTCAGATGTATCTTCCAATTTCTTAATTCTCTCTTCAACTTTATCTATATTACTGTTTAAACCAGTTTTTATATTGACTGTTATATTTTTTCATTTCAGGCAGTTCAATTTGTTGCTTGATTTTCCAGCTCCATCTGTTTATAACTAACACTTCCTTGTTAATTCGTCATCTTTGGGATCAAGTCTTTTATTTCATTAAATATTTCAAATATAGTTACTCTATATTCTGTACCTGATAGTTTTAATATGTGCAGTTTTTAGGTGGTCTAAGTAATTTATTTGTTGATTTCCCACCTTAGTGCCTTATCTTCTTGTATGTTTAATGAGCTTTGATTATGACCTCAATTATTAATTGGTGAGATTCCTGTGGGCCTAAATATTATTGAGCAAGCTTTTGTCCAGATGCTTCTTGGAGGGGTAGGCTTAGCTTGGAGTGCCAGGCTGCTCTGCCCCACCTCAAGACTGGCTTGAAATGCCATTTCCTGATAGCAGTGCTGCTGCTACTGGCATCTATCCTCAGGCGACTCTGCCCTTCCTGGCTACCTACCACACAGACCCCAGATCAGAGGATTTGTTTGTTTATTTGTTTGTTTGTGATGACCATTGCAGACTTCTCCTAACTCTCATGAAATCAGAATTGTCTTGAAGAGCTTGTCCTTTCCAGTATTTGGTGCTTCTGCAGCAATAAGTTCTTTCAGAGCATTTAGTCAACCACAATGCCAGGAGCAGAGGTCTGAAGGCCTGAGGTCTGAAGGCCTGAGGTCTAGCCCGCACTCCCTTACTCTACAGGTTGCGTTTCTGGGCAAGCTTCTCCTCCTTGGGTTTTATTGTTTTTATTTATAAAATGAAGATGATGATATCACCCATATCCCCTTTCTAAATTCTCAAGATGAGATAGTGTATAAGACACCCTTGGCTTTCAAGGATATCACATTTGTGGTACTATCCGTGAGTGCCCAGAGGTCCACGTGTGTGGTTATTTATAATTGTGCTGAGATGTGGGATTGAGTTGTACACCTTGAAGCTATCACACAGGAGGAAGTCACCTCAGCAGAGTGTAGGTTCAGCCAGCCTCTCAGCATTCACATCTCTGCGTGGCTCTGTTGTTCCCTATACATAAACGTATGAAGTAGATCTCAAAACTGGGTTTTTTGAGTGATGGGGAAGAAGAGTCCCCCAGTGAAAGCCAGTTGTTAATGTCACAGCAGTACTTGAAAATTTAGAGAATCCCAAAAGTCTCAGATGTAACCCTCTAAAATGTCAAAAGTTTACTGTCAGCAAAAGTGCTTTAGGACTGTAAAGTTCTGTGCAGACATCCCTCTTGGTGGGGGCGGGGCTCATGGTGGTCGTTACCCAGCAGCAGTAAGATTGCAGGCTGAAAAGCCCACTCCCCAAACCCGCGAGTACTTCTGTACGTGAGAGGAGGACGTGGGGTCCGGCGCCGGGCCTGCTTCCCTTGCCTTGCTGACAAGCTTCTCCTTCGCTCCTCCTCCCCATGCAGATTTCGCCTCCAGTGCCACCGCATTGTCAACGACACGATCTTCACCAACCTGATCCTCTTCTTCATTCTGCTCAGCAGCATTTCCCTGGCTGCTGAGGACCCCGTCCAGCACACCTCCTTCAGAAACCATGTACGCATTCCCTTCTGTGCTCTGCACCCCTTTCTCCCGGGAATGTGACTGGCCGCTCAGCTTCTGTTGTTGACCTCATTGTTCAATCAGGATCCCAATTCCAACTCCCATAGCCAAGTGCACAATAAACCTTTCTTTAAGAGACTGGGGCTTTGCTAGAAACCAACTAAGGACGACAACAAGCAAGTAAGAGAACATGTACCCAAATGCCTCAAGCTGGCCTGATTGAAGGGTCAGGACCTTCACTGCCCTGTGGATGCCCCCAGGAAGCTCTGGTTGCCTGTAAACATAGGAAAAGACTAACCCCTGACTCCCTACCTTGCTCCCAGTATGCTCTGGCCAGTCCTAATCATAAGGGAGAGAGGGAGGATTGGCAAACAGGTGCCCATTGCTAAGGCACCCTCATGTCAAGGAGAGCTTCTGTGGAATAGAAAATCATATGGCTCCAGTGAACCGAGGCTCCAGGGAACATTAAAGGCTAGAATAAGAATTGATATATCTCAAAGCTTCCAAACTTGTTCAAATCCCAACCAGGTGGGCATGAAGAGAGGAGCCTACCAATCTAAAGACGTAGCCATGCAAACCACTCAGTGGTCCTGCTTGGTCCAGAGCTTTCTTACCAAGAAAGGTATTGGCCCTAGCTCTGGCCCACTCACCTAAGATATAATAAAACATGAAACCATGCAAGCCTTCCCCCAGCCTGGAGTCCTCCCCTGGAGGATACACCCTCCTGTGACCCAAAGGATACATACCAGTGTAGATATCCACCAACAGGAGAAGCTAGCTGAGTCACACCTATGTCGGTTTAGCACTTCACATCTTCCTGCAAAAAATAGAAAACAAAACAAAACAAAAAACTCCACTCTTTGTCCTTTTGACAGTTATCTAGCCCCCTGGTCTGATTTGGATTTGTAAGTACTGGCTTAATGAGAAAAGCATCAAACCAGGTGCTGCTGGACCAGGACCGGCTCAGGCCTGCCCTGGAAGCTCCCCTCACACCTCTGGGGACTTCATCCAGAGCCACTAAGCTGCCTGAGGCCAGCCGCTTCACGATGGCGCTGTGTATATGCCACTCGTCCCCTGACTTATTGCCTTCTGTTTCCACATGGAAAGGCTTAAGTGGCGTGTACTGTGGGTTTGAAGTGTGATTCCTTTTCTGGTGAACATTGGCTGAACTCTCCTCCCATCTGCTTTCTCCCTTCCCCTCCCCACCCCCACCCTGTTTCTCTTTGTTTTGCAGATTCTGTTTTATTTTGATATTGTTTTTACTACCATTTTCACCATTGAAATTGCTCTGAAGGTAAACACCGCTCCCCCCACCCCTCCTCTCCTGTCCTCCTCCTGCCCTGCTAGCTCTCTGCTTCCAGTCTGTCGCTAACACACGTTCCTGTTGGTGTCCGGTTCCTTCTGAGCCACTAATCGAATTGTGCTTATTTTTCAGATCCTAGGCAATGCAGACTATGTCTTCACTAGTATCTTTACATTAGAAATTATCCTTAAGGTAATGCAATCTGAGCGGTGCATTCTCTCTGCCTCTCTCTATCTCTGCCCTGTCTGCCTGTCTTTTCTCTCTTCCTTCTCTCTCTTTTTATACTCTCAAGCCTGAAATCGGAAGGATTAGTGCCCCTCACTTCATGCTAGCACTTTACTCAGGCTCAGAAGCCAGAAGATACCTACCCCCAACCTCACACCTACCTCCTCTCAGCCTGGAAGAGGCATTTGGCTGCTAATGTCAACACTGACGCTGTCCTGTCCCCAGGTCTAGTCCTGTGCCGTCAGCGGTGTGCACACACACGCCCGCACCACTACACACACACACACACACACACACACGCCCGCACCACTCCACACACACACACACACACACACACACAGAAACACACACACACGCCCGCACCACTCCACACACACACACACACACACACCCCTACCCCCCCACACACCACACACACGTCCCTATCACACACGTACGTGCACACATGCACACACATGCCTACACACACTTTATCTCTGGGCAATCAATGACTGACCCCTGCTTAGCACTCTCCTTCCCTCCTCGTGCCCAGAGGAGATACTGCACAAACACCAAAGGTGGAGAAGCTCAGGGGCCATGAAAGAGTCACCTTGGCTAGCCCTTTGATGCTCGTCGTCATACCCTTCTGAGTAGTTGTGGCAGACATCAGGGCTCAGCTGGAGTAGAGCCTGTGCAGTAGTAACCGTAGGCCTAACGTAAGATGTGGGCCAGCCTCCCAACAAGGGTCTTGACAGACAACTCTAGATTACTTTGGGACCCCCAGTTACCTGCTAAAAAGCTTTGTTACAATGCCCCTTGTCCCGGGCATGGAGTAGGGAGAATTATACTGGAGAGCTAAGTACTGGGGCGTGAGAAAGACTCTGGAGCCCCTGGGCCCTAAGCCCCATGCTTGTGTGCACAGGCCCAGCCCCACCTGCCGCTGGCGCCTCCATGTACAAATGGTGCCATTTATGGACCTGCTACAACTCGGGTATCCTGAAACGGCAGAGCCCACCTCTGAACAGCATTTCTAATTTTTCTAAGTTTTTCCAGATATTTTTCTAAGTTTTATCCTATTATTTATATGAATAGCTAATATATTCCTTATATTTATTTTATTACGATTTCTAAGTTTTTCCAGTATTCTCTAGGCCTCTAAACCAAGCCGGTTCATCTGAGATGTAGGGTGTGGGTTCTGAGACCTGGGAAAAGTGCATTCAGAATTTGTTCACCTCTCAAAGAGAGGGGGTGGATTATATTTTTACCCGACAAAGAAGGGCCCAAAGCTGTGAAGCACACGTGTCAGCTTGGGGTGTGCTTCCTGAGACACTTGCCTGGGATGCCCCTCCAGGAGCCACCCCTTCAGGTGGCTGATGCAAGCCAGGGCCCACACCACCCACGCACCACGGCCCGCCCCAGACCCTCCTTCTCCTCATGGAACTCCCAACTCGTGGCCCAACCCTTCCTGTACATGACAGTTCTGTCACGTCCACATACAGTTTGAGGGGGGCAGTTTTATGTGCCTGTTCCCCCGGGCCCCCGGCATCTGCCCCTGCTCGCAGCTAACAGGAGCGTTTCTCAGGTGTTCTGTCTGCTCAAGGAGAGCACATCTGGCCAGGCCCCACTCCAGGGGTAGGAAGAGGGCCCGGAGAGCTACCTGGCTGCATTAGGACACAGTGCTGTAAAACCCCCTTTCCAGGATGAGCTGATCTCGCCCAGGCTTCAGACTCTGGGAGACACACACCCAAAATTCAAGAACAGCTCTGAGGCCCAATTCTCAGCACCCCTCCACAGAGCTTCCCTGTGGATTTCAGTGGTGCTGTTTTCCCTTCAAGATTGCCATACAAACAGATCAAAAGTCTCTTTATGAGCATTGTCACGGCAAAATCCTCCCCTCTCTTCCACCCTCTGCCTCTTCTACCCTCTTATATTCTCAGTGTGCTTCTAAAAATAAACCCCAACCCCAGTACACTTCCTGCACCTCCTTCCCATGGGTCTGGCCTGGCCGGAAGGTCTGCGTCCTGCCATGGCACAGACCCTGACAGTCATCCAAGAGGGGCATTTAGGATCAGGAGCAGGTGAAAGGCCTGGGGATATTTGGCCTTAAAGAGAAAAGGCCTGTAGGATAGCAGTTGACCTGAATGATGCAAAGGCCTGTCACTTAGACGAGGGAAGAGGTGGCACCAGAACCAATGAGCAGAAATTGCAAACGATAAGACGCATTTAATGGCCAGAATTGCCGCCGAGAGAAGTGGTGGCCACCTGTGGCTGGACAGAGGGCCATTCCTGCCCGTCCAACTCAGACTCAGGGACGCTATGCCCCACTCCTTTCCTCTCCCCAGGCTCAAAATACCCCAGCAGTAGGCTTTCCTGGCTTAGAACTTTCGGCAAGCAGGAACTGGGTGGGCAGCAATCAGCAAAGCAGGGTAAAGGAATATTCACCCCAGGTGCTTGAACCTGACCTTTTTAGATGCTATAAATGCCACCAGTAATTTTCAAATAAATGCTCCATTTTTTCAGCATCCAGTTGCCCTTTCTCTTACAGCCGCTCTTCCTCTCGCCCTGTGTGGGCATGTGCCCCCTACACACACACACACACACACACACACACACACACACACACACACACACACACACACACAACTTTCCCCTGATAAAACAGGAGCCCAAATCTAAGGATAGAAGTTGGCACTGTGAGCCCTTATTAGCCCACCGAATCGAGGAATGCTTTTTCCGGAACAGGTGGCTCTGTTGGAGCTCAGTAGTGTCCTCACAATCTCCAGGCCGGGAGCGAGGCGGGAGCAGACTCAGCCCTTGTCTAGGAGGACAGTCGTGGGGCTGGGGAAGGTGCTTGGTCTTGGGCAGGTGCGGAGGCACTCTGGGTAACATGAACCATGGGAGCCACTCAGTCCACTCCCTAGGGCCCCAAATCTTCACTGAGACACAGGGCAGCAGGCCCCTCCAGACTGTGGGCCTTCTGGAGAGATCTCCAGCTATATTCCCTTGCAAGCTGTTATATAATCTACCCACTTCTAGAAACTGTTGCAGGACACAGGTGCCTGAGTCCCCTGTGACCCCCTGCGGCAAGAGATAAATGGAAAGAATTAGGTTGCAAGAGCTATTTTTGCCAGTTTCCCCTGTGTTTGCTTTTGAATTGCTCTGCAGACATGCTGCCCTGGGCATGCTCTGATTCCAAAGAGATAAACTGGAGCCCGGGAGACCAGGGAGCTGCTCTGCCTCTCGGCCACCCGCTTCAGATTTTTCTCTTTGGCTGACACGTTGTGGCCATGACCTTCCATAGCCCTTAACCTGGAAATCCATTGCCCTTAGTTCAAGTCAACAGAATCGGAAAGGCTATTTGTCAAGCTCCCAAGTTCTGAGGGAGGCGATGATAGCCAAGCCCTGGGCAGTTACTCATCACCCCAGGGCTCTCCCGTGGCTTTCTGTGCATCCCTCAGAAAGCAGGGAACCTGTGGCGTGGGACCGAACTTCCCGCATGCAGGAAGAGCCCAGAATTCAAATTCAAGCTAACTGGCCCAACCCTACATGGCACTCAGTATCAGCAGGGTAGTGCTCCATGTGTTTGGCAGGTACTAGCTCAACTGACACTCACGACCCTCTGGGGCAGATATTGTCATCCCCCCATTTCTCAGATGAGTAAACCGAAATGCAGAGAAGTGACGTAACTTGCCCAGGACCCACAGATAAAATACACTAGGGTTGGGGTTCAAACTTAGACAGCCCAGGTCCAGACTCTGTGCTTTTTCACACGCAGTGCATAGCCCCTCCCCTCTGAACACGCAGCTCTGGCCCTTAAATAACCCGCAGTCTAGAAGCAAGACAGCACGTTTAGGATACTTGGCACCGACCATAGCACCATCTGAGGCGAGGACGTGGAGGGATGTTAATTGCCAGAGTTATTGGTAGAACGTCTTCCTGGGCTTTAGAGGACCGCCTGGCCCAGGTTTTCCGAGATTGCGGGGCTTTCATAAATGGACTGGGAAACCAGGATCATTGTGACCCACCAGGCATGCCCCACCTTCCCCATGTCTAGTGTCCTACGCTGGCCCTGAGGTAGACAGAATTTGGAGAGGAGGTTGGGAAACCTGGTCAGGGCAGCATTAGCCAAGGGCCCCTCAGGGCTGGAGCCATGGACATGTGATGAAAGATGGGAAATGATGGGATGGCAGCCCGATTTGAAAGGGCTTCAAATATAGGATTGAAGAGTCTGGAGTTACCTGGTAGGTGGAAGGAGCCACTGATACATCCTGAGCTGAGGATTCTTTGGTAGTTGTATAAACAGTTACAGAACTCTTATCTTGGCACTGTATCTCCTGCTTCAGTTCTGCCTGCCCCCCAGCCCGCTGTCACCTCACTGCCATTCAGGGGCCCTGCCCAAGGGGTACTATGGGAGGAAAGGGTGGTGTGAGGGGGTCTCAGGCCTGGGCAGGAGCCACTCACGCTCCTTTCTCTGTGCCTCCCTGCAGATGACTGCTTACGGGGCTTTCTTGCACAAAGGCTCGTTTTGCCGGAACTACTTCAACATTTTGGACCTGCTAGTGGTCAGCGTGTCCCTCATCTCCTTTGGCATCCAGTGAGTAGGGCTCCCCCAGCCACGATGGGGCATGCAACTCGGAATAGGTGTCAGAGAGGACATAAGGACTGTGGGGGACCCTGCTGCACCCCACCCATGGACCTGTGATGTGAATGGGGGAGCCTTTGACTTGTACAACATATGGCTTTGATTTCTTGTGCCCGTGTCCTCAATGCTGTGAAAACTGGTGTATGTTGATCCAGCAAAAATATGTGTAAAAGCCTGGATCTTGCCTTGGCAGGCAGGGCCAGGCCCAGTTAGAATGAGAAGAATGTCTCCAGGGCCTTCCTACCCCCTCCACCCTGTGCTCAGTGCCCTTGGCTGCCCTCGGTGCCAAGGACCTGCCATTGCCATGACCTGCCCTGATCTGTGGTCCATCCCCCTGCCTTTCTTTCACCCCTCTGTTCAGTCAAATCACCTGATGGGTGACCAAGGGAGGGAGAGAGAGAGAAACAGAGAGGGTTATTTTCAATCTTGGTTGCACAGTGGAATCACCTGAGTAGCTTTGAAAAAGACATTTGCCCCAGAGATTTTTATTTAATTGGTCTGGGGTACATCCTGGGCTTTAAGACTTTTAAAAGCTCTCCAGGTGATTCCACCATACAAGAGCAACTAAGGTTGCAAACTTGCTCAGGTTTAAAACCATCTGACTACAAGTTTCTCCCAAGTTCTGTCGGCTGGTAGTACTTATCCTGCACTTGCACTTCAGAGCACTTTCACATACACATTCTTCTGTTGTCCTCACAAAATCCACGAGGTAGGCAAGGCAAGTGCACTTATCCCCAGCTTACAGATAGAAAAACTGAGATTCAGGACATTATGGGACTTGCCCAAGGTCACACCAGTGGCAGAAAAAAGAGCCCTGGGTCTCCCCTGCCAAGGGTATTTTCATGGTCAGCCTAGGAAACGTGAGGAAGGGGGTGTTAGAGGTGAGACTTTCCTGGGATCGTCGGTTACACGACGCAACTCCCTGCCTGCAAGCCCACGCGTCCACATTCTAAACCCAGCACTGCCACTTCATCACTATTTAACCTTGAACCAAGAATTCCCTTCTTCAGTCCGTGCTTTCCCACCTGACCTTTAAATCCCTTCCACTGTGATGCAGTGCAAATGGACTCCCTCCCTGAGATACCCAAATAGATAGGAATGCCCTTTGAATCCTTTGGATTAAAGAGCCAGGAACCAAAGAAGTCAGATCTTTCTATGAGCTTCCTCGTCAGCACACCACCCTGACCACGTGAACAATGACATCAGCACTTGCTGATGTGTCGTACATTTCTTAGGTCCCAAGATGGGCATAAGCTCTCCAAAAGCTAGAGAAGCTTATCTCACTCAGGTGATTAGCATGGGAGGGTTAGGATGCACTTCAGAATCGCTCCCCAACTTGGCACGGTGAGTAAACCCACCTGCGCAGATGGTTAATGTGTCCTGCCGAGAGGCCCGTGGGTGGCCTGTGCTCTAGTGCCTCCTTTCCACTGGAGGACAACAGTGGCCTGAGGCTCCCAGAGTTCTGCTGTGACCCTGGCGTCCTGGGTGTATGGAACCTGTTGTGTAGAATCCATTTCTTCAAGTCCTGAGTACACTATGAGCCAGATAGCGTTTTGCACGCAGGCATAATGGGCAAGTACTTAAGATACACGCTTAGAGATGAGCACCAAAGTAGCTCCTGCCCGCGCTCACCACCTCCAGCCACAGGCCCGAAGTCCTCCGATTTACGGAGTAGTTCTTCAAGTTCAGTGACATCTTCATGAGGCACAATAATAAGAGCTGCCGTTTATTCAGTTCACAGTATGTGCCAAGCACGCTGCTAGATGATTCACTTATGTTTTTCGTATTCAACCCTTGCAACAACCTCATGAAGTGACTACTGTCTGATTTTACAGATGAAGAAACTAGGGCTCAGAAAAGTTAGGAAATTTATCCTCCGTGACTTGCCTGGTCACTGAGGTTTGCCGCATCTAAATCCGTCTCTTTCACACTGTAAATGCCCTTCAGTAGCACGTTATTTTGCTCATGACTCCTGATGAGTTGCTTTTTGTATTACTTACCCACAGGAAAGTTAGGTCGCAGGAAAGCTTCAGGTCCTCTTGGGGTGAGAGATGGGAGTAGAGAATGGTCCCAGGACTCCACACAGACCACATTTTCACAAGTTTGCCTGGGCTTAGCCTGCCAGGACAGACACTCACCACAGTATTTCCTGCTTTACCAAACACAAGAGAAGCTCACCCCCTGCCGTGCTTCTTTCGCAGGTCCAGTGCAATCAACGTTGTAAAGATCTTGCGAGTTCTGCGCGTGCTCAGGCCCCTGAGGGCCATCAACAGAGCCAAGGGACTGAAGGTGAGGAGGGCGGGCCAGGGCGGGAAGCCACCAAGCAGGAGCCTCAGTCAGTCTGTGGACTGGCGGAGCCCAGCTGAGGTATGGGGCGGGCTGGAGGGAGGAGATAGATAATGGTTGCCGTGTTGGGGCCTGGACTCTCCTGCCTGCATCTCCAGTCCCACGTCAGGAAAACAGACAGAGGCAGTCACTCAGAATCCGAACTCCTAAGCAAAACTTTTGTAAAAAAGAGACCCAACACTAACTGGTGCCCCCAATGGCGATGAGGTGCCTATATTCCTACCACTATAAAATGAGAAAGTGGCAGGGCTTTTGTCCCTGCAGCCACCTACAGTCCAGTGGCTCCATTGAGTTCCATTGAGTCCCAGCACTGGTGACGCTGGGAAGGTGCTCTGCCTCCCTGAGTGATTTCCCCGCCGTGGTAAGGGGGCTGCTCCTGCCGCCTCCTTGGAGAGGCCCGTGGCTTGGCTAAAGGGAGCGCAGGCTGCAGGCTCTTTCTGAAACCACACGCCCTCCTGCCTTCTCTCCCACGGCAGCACGTGGTTCAGTGTGTGTTCGTCGCCATCCGGACCATCGGCAACATTGTGATTGTCACCACACTGCTTCAGTTCATGTTCGCCTGCATCGGGGTCCAGCTCTTCAAGGTACGGTCTCGGCTCTGATCCGTCGTGGCTCTTCCTTCTCCTCCTATCAGCATGCCCAGGAAAGGGGTCTGGCAGATACAGCAACTGGTCAGACCTGGCATGAAGGTCACCACAGCCCTGCTCTCAGTCTCCCAGACCAGAAAAGGGACAGGCTTGGCAGGAAGCATTACCCCACCAGTGAAGACCCCTCGCTTTCTCTGCACTGCCTGTGCTTCAGGTCTTTCCCTTCCTTCTGACAAGAAGAGGGGAGGGCCTCCTATGATCCGAAACTTCCGTGCCCGGAGCCTGTGTAACTCACAGCTGTCCCCCATTCTCAACACCATCAAGGCCACCCTTGTGCACCCAGCTCACAGAGCCCTGCATCTCACCAGCTTCTCTCACTGCTTCTGACCCAGCCCCTCCACTACAGGGGGGCCAGCGTCCTTGGTGTCTGCTCTTTTCTGCCTTAATCCTTTCATTTCTGCTATTCTCCCATCTAAAGCATTCTTCCCCCTGTTCTCTCGCACCCACCAGATAAACTTCCACTGGTTTCCTTCCACACAATTCATCCCTCCAAGCCCAGTCCCACTCTGCCTTCCTCACAAGCAATCCCTAAAGAATCCAGTGCTCATGGATTGAAGCTGCCTTTTTTTTGAATTCCGGTGGTACTCTCGACACTGATTGCTTTCTGTATGTGCGTCAGGGTCTTCCCACCTGGATTCTGCTTTCCTTGTACTTTTTGTCCCAAGTCCCTAGTACAGTGCTGGGCTATAGAGCTGACCATTTTTGATTGAGTCATTGACTAATGAACATCTCCAATCACTTTGTTCTTCTGCCTTCCAGGGAAAGCTGTACACCTGTTCAGATAGTTCCAAGCAGACCGAGGCAGAATGCAAGTAAGTATGGGCTAGTAAGCAGCGAGTGCCAAGGTTGGTTAACTTGGGTGTTGGTGACTCAGCATGAGAGGAGGGACAACCCATTCTTTCTCAGATAGCAGCGGCAGCTGGACTTCTACCCATGGATAATCTGGTCCCATGGATATAACATGCAACAGGTTCTACCCACTGAAGCTCCTCCCAATAGCTAGAACTGTGGGGTTTAAGCCTAACTAGTCCCATCCCACCCAGCATGCCAGGAGCCATTGGTGGGTCAGGTGTAGGGAGATGAGAGGCCCCCAAAATTAACTCTTTCCCCTCCTTTCTCAGGGGTAACTACATCACATACAAGGACGGGGAGGTTGACCACCCCATCATCCAGCCCCGCAGCTGGGAGAACAGCAAGTTTGACTTTGACAATGTTCTGGCGGCCATGATGGCCCTCTTCACTGTCTCCACCTTTGAGGGGTGGCCAGAGTGAGTATGCAAATCAAGGCCTAGCCACCCTGATAGGAGGGGCCAAGACATTGTGCTCGCACACATTCCCCGAGTCTTATTGCTGTCCCACACTCCTTCCTAGAGGTCGTACTTACTTGTATCCTCCCCAGGCTGTGAGGGCGTGTTTCTAGAACAATCTGTACACCATCATCACTGCTGCAACATAGACTCTTCTTTTTCTAGAACATGTCAACATTTCAGAAACTCTAACCAAAAATGAGGTTCTTTTAGCACCCCTTCCTAATCTCCGAGAGAGTCACAATGATAGGGGTCTCTGTCATAGCATGTGGGAGTGGGGTATAAGGAGAGTCTCTCCAGTGTGGGCCTTTGGATCACCATAGGATTCAAGATTACCACTCCCAATGTGTACTTACCATGGTAGAAATGCCTCTGTTTCACTAGACTCTTTAGACAAAGAGTCTCCTTAGACAAAGCCCATCCACAAAGCTTTGTCTACATTTACAGGGGAAGTAAGAAAGCCTGGGTCCAAATTTCTCTGCAGAGGTAGTGTTTTCATGCCTAGATGAACCCTACCAGCCAGTTTGTCCATCAGCTTGTCCATATATCTTTGTACAGACACCTGCTCCCTCCCCTTTTGTATTCCAGTGAAATCATCATCTAAAAGTCAGAAAATTCTAAATATTTCTAAGTCAATAGTAGCACATGGATCTTAGATGAGAGTCACTATTGTTGTATGGTAAAATATAGATGATATCTAGAGGAAAATACCTCTGTCACTGTGCCGGGTGACAAAGGAAGGAGAGGAGATGGTGTCTGTCCATGGGGAGGAACAAGTGTCATGGGCACAGAGCCCAGGCTCACGTGGAGGGCACACACATGCCAATTACCTGAGTGTGAGTCCGAACCATTGCTGACGATCTGAATAAGCCTGGTCCTTTGTTACCTAGTATTTTTATCTAAATGGACATTTGATCTCTGATGGATTAATTTTATGTTCTCTGAGTCTGTGCCAGTTTGCAAAGATGTTTTAATATTTACCAATATTTCCAGGATTTGAAATCAATGTCCATGATTCATGTTACATTAAAATAGTTCTTGGCCATTTCAAAACACCTTCATATACATTATATCAACTACCTTACCAGGTACGAAAGTCAGGAATTATTGTCTCCATTTTATAGATGAAGAATCTCAGGCTTAAAGAGGTTAAGTGATTTGCCCAAGGTCCCTCGGCCAGTAAACGGCAGAGCTGGGACTTGACCCCGGTCTTCTGACTCCTGACCTAGAGCTGTTTGCAGCACCCCTGAGCCCAGGCCCCCTGGGAGCATCAGCACCACCATTGCCCAGAGGTGACCCTGCTTCTCCAGTTCCCTCTGTGGGCCTGTCTCCCCCTCCAGGCTGCTGTACCGCTCCATCGACTCCCACACAGAAGACAAAGGCCCCATCTACAACTACCGCGTGGAGATCTCCATCTTCTTCATCATCTACATCATCATCATCGCCTTCTTCATGATGAACATCTTCGTGGGTTTCGTCATCGTCACCTTCCAGGAGCAGGGAGAGCAGGAGTACAAGAACTGTGAGCTGGACAAGAACCAGGTAGCTTCCTAGGGAGGAGAGGAGCCAGGCGGTGAGGGAAAGCGGGGCCACTGAGGAACAGGAGCAGCTGGAGGCCTGCACCCCCGGAAAAGAGATCACCTGTCTGTTCCTCAGTGAGAACAGCGCCCCCAGTCTCTGGAGGAGCCTGAGCAAAAGAAGTGCAAATCCCTGCAAATCCCAGGCCTGGCGGATGCCTTCATTCCGCCAACAAGTATTAGTTAAGCCTCTACTTCGGGAGACTGTGTGACAGACTGGGGGAAATCCTCCGCCCTGTCTAGAAGTTGACAGGTTAGAAAGGGCCCACGTGGGTTAGCACCGCTGGTAAAGAGGAAAGGAACTAGAAGATGAGGGGGTGAGTGCTTGGGGGGGTGAGGAAGGGCACGGTATTAGGAAAACCACTATTAAATGGCTTCTTGAGTAAAAGCCAGAGGCCTGTGCATAAGGTGGGGCCAGGATAGAGGCTTAAGTAGGAGTGCTACAGCCATGCCCAGTGCTGTGACGTGTTCTGTTAGCCTCTGAACAAGAGCTGGCAACTCCTCGGTTGTGACAGTGGGCTCTAGCAGCAGTCACCAAGGTCAGTTCCCCAGCTAGGTTCTCCCATGGAAAGAGTCCATGGGGAAATATCTCCCGGCCTGTGAGCCACATCAGGTCTGCTTATGGAAAGCAGCATGGTACAGACGCTCAGCTCGGCCCCATTTAAGCCAGCTGGTCCGCTCACAGGTTTTGATGTCAAGGTCTTAGGATTAAACTCATTATTCTGGCTACTGTATGGACTTTGGGTTGGAAGTAAGACCAGAAAGGAAGAGGCCACTTAGAAAGTAGATGAGAGATGAATAGACAGACCCTCCTCTACTACCAGGTTAATGATAGCAGAGATAGAGAGAATAGGAGGAAGTAAGATGGGTCAGGCTTAGAGACTAGGCGTGTAGGCTGAGGGTAAGAGAAGAGCCTACATGGCCCCCCCAACCCCCACCCCTGGTTCCTGGGTTGGGAATCTGGGCACAGTGCTGAGAAATGAACTAAATCTGTGCTGGAACCCCAAAAATCTAGTCAGCCCGAGATCTCATCCCCTACCCATGACCTGTGTCTCCTGAGCTGTGGACACTGGTAAATAAGGAAGATCGATTTCAGACAGGAAAGGAAATCTGAGGAGGGAAGGGCCCCAAGGAGAGTCTGTGGTGTAGGAAATGATCAATGAGAGACTCTCAGTCAAGCAGCAAGTATTTATCAAACGCCAACTAAGTGGCAGCAGTGTACCAGGCATTACCGAGCTGAAAAAAAGGAGATACACACTCCTTGACTAATCTTGATGAGGAGATAAACTAGAGGAGATTCTCTCCTTGATTAAGGGAACAACAGGAAACCCAAACAATGTTCAAATAACATCTCAAACCTGTGAGCTAGAGCAATAGATTATTTTCTGACTCCCAGAGACCCCTACGCCCAGGTATGTAGCTTCGTCTACATCCCACAGTCTTCTGCCACCCCCACACCATCCAGGTGACTAAAGCTCCTCTCTCCCCATTTCCCTCCCCCCCCCCAGCGACAGTGCGTGGAGTATGCCCTCAAGGCCCGGCCCCTGAGGAGGTACATCCCCAAGAACCAGCACCAGTACAAAGTGTGGTACGTGGTCAACTCCACCTACTTTGAGTACCTGATGTTTGTCCTCATCCTGCTCAACACCATCTGCTTGGCCATGCAGGTCAGTCCAGGGGGCCCGGGGCCCTGCTTGGGGGCGGTGCTATGGGAGGAGATGGAGTATAAAAGAGCTGCACGGTCTTCTCTGCTCTGCCACCTTCCTGGTGGCCAGAGTAGGCAGAAAGACCAGAAAAGCTGCCCTCTCCTCTGAGATGAAGACAAGGGTCCCTTCTCAAGGACGCGCTCCTCTCTGGGGCCTTAGGAAACACTCCAGAGTCCCCTGAGTTGAGGAAATGGAGAGGGGGGAGGGAATGGAGAGCAGATGGTGAGTTTGAAGTGCCCATTACTGTCAGCGAGGTGCAGCGTGTGGAGGTTGGTTCTCCATCTGCCTGTCTTCAGGGAGGTCAGCTCATGCCGGAGCACTCTTGAGTACCAGGGTTCTCCATAATGGTGTCATAACCCAAAGCAGGAGCGTAGAACTCTGGCGACCTCTGTTTCCAGAGATGACAGAGGAGGGAAGAGCCTGTTAGTTCTCCTGAGGCCGCTGGACTGCCCACAGAGGTTCAGGGAAAATATCCGTTGAGATGAGGGTGGTGAGGAGTGCAGGTCCCTGCCTCCTTCTCACAGTCCCTCCCGCCCTCAGCACTACGGGCAGAGCTGCCTGTTCAAAATCGCCATGAACATCCTCAACATGCTCTTCACTGGCCTCTTCACTGTGGAGATGATTCTGAAGCTCATTGCCTTCAAACCCAAGGTAGGCCCTGGGAACAGGCTTCGGCCTGCAGGCACCAGAGGGATGGAGGAGAGGAGAGTGGGAGCGCCAGGCGAGGGGCAGAAGTGGTCAGTGAAGGACCATGTCTTCTCTGATGATAAATGCGCCAACTCCTACATCTGCCCAGATTGGACTGCAGCTGGGATGTACAGGAAGCACATCCCTCCCGAGCTGAGCTTCCCCTTCCGGGGGAGGCAGACGACGGTCCTCCTTTTCCCATTCCCCACCCTGTCTCTGCCCCACCCCAGTACATAAATCTGGAAGAAATTATGCCCACAGACCGACAAACCAAACCTCTCCACGCCCAAACCCCCAAATCCACTCAGGTGTCTGTTCTCCACTCCTCCCTTTTCATCAGCCGCACAGACCAACCTCATTGTAAAAAGTTCAGCCAGGGCTGCGTTTACTCAGGTCTCAGTGTTCCAGCCTGAGGGGGCCCCCTGTTTCCCAGCTGGGCAGCTACGTAATTGCTCCCTTGCAGCTTCCAGTACAGGAAGAGAAGTTACCTGCAAATGTCTGTGCTTTGCTCCTTGTAAGCAGCTCCTCCAAAAAAAAAGGGGAGGGGTGGGAGAGAAGAGTGGATTGTTGGATGAAAGAGGCCGGGTAGGAAAGCCTGGATTACCTGTCACCTTGGATTATCTGGATAACCCTGGTAAACCTCCCTAACCAGCCCCATTATTCTGGATAATGGAAGAGCCAGCTGGTCTGAGCAGCACCTTCCATCTTCCGTCCGGAGGACAGGTCAGAATCACTGCCATCCACGGGCCTGGGATTCACAACAAGGGCAGCTACCCTGAGGAAGGGTATATAGCAAGCGAGTGGCTGCCTCTGGCTGCTACAAAGCCTTCTGCAGAGCGATGAGAAGGAAAGAGTTGGTTCTAAGAGAATTGTATCATTACAGACTTGAGAAAACCTCTTTAGCTTTCTGAAACTTCTCTTCCCTTCCTTTATTAGTTTTCCCAGATGCAACACAGATCAACAGAAGGAAGAGTCCTTGGCCATATATTCCATTTTTATTCAAACTTTTACTTGTCCCAGGACTAATTAGGGTGGGGGGGGAGTGCTCCTTGGCTGTTGGATCCATGTTCACTAACAAGCTATCCATCATCTTCTCTGAATTAATATTCAACTAACATTTCTTGATAACCTACCATGTGCTGCACATACCTCATTGCATGTAATCCTCAAAACACCCCTATAGAATAGGTATTAGCACCCCCATTTTAGGGAAGAGGACAGTGAAGCTCAGAGTAATTAAGTGTAATATTAATTACACCACTGCTAAGTGGCAGAACTGGGAATAGAATCAAACACCTCTGACTTTACAGTCAATGTAATTTCCACCACACTGAGCTGTTAGCATCTTTCCACATCAAGTGTTCTGCTGGGTACTTTTCAGAAAGAGGGAAACGACATTTGATGGAGTTTAAAGATAAGACAAACAATGTTCTTATAGTGCTGATTCTTCCTCTTACTCAAAGAATGCCTAGGGATCTTGGCTAATTTTCAGAGGATAAGACACCTAATGAACGTCATTTGGTGGTGATAATGGTGTTTTCCTACTTCCTTCAGGGCAGCAAATATATTCTTTTCATTTTCCCTTCGAAACCAAGTCCTTTTTAGGGGCATAAGTTTTGTCCTGGCCTAGAGAAACTGCTGCGTGTCCCTGGCCACCACTGCAGGGCCTATAGTACCTCTGCCCACTGATGGCCCTATTCCAAGCCGCGTGGCCCGGGAGTGCTGACAGTTTCACAGCCACCACATGACCGGGCAAGGCTAGGCATGCAGGGTCATTGCCAGGTTGAGCTTCAATCTCAGATGGCAATCTCGAACAGGGAAACTGGCATCATTTCCACCTAGTTCGATGAGACATATGGTTTAAATGTTTCAAAGCTTTGAGTCATTTCACAATTGACTCAGATGTGTTTCTGATGATGTCTGATGCAGTCTGCAGAGCCCTGCAGGAGACTTCCTGAATCGTGTTTCATGAGCACAGGAGATATTTGGAGCAAACCTGCCCTAAGAAGCAAATGAAGCTGACACTCGCAGGGGTCTCTACCTGAAAGACACTCTCCCTAAATCCTGCAGATCTAGGAACAAGCCAGTTTCCCAGGCAGTAGCCAGTTGTGGTAGTCTAGCACATGGTAGTCTAAACCATAAAGTGCCTCCTACTTTCCTCACTCCTTAGTTTTCTAGTGTGAGGAGGTGGGCAAAATAAGAGAGACTCTTCCCAAAGCAGGAAGAGAGCCATTCTGGAGCCATTTGCATTCCACCCACCAGGGTCAGTCTGTGGTGTAAAGAGAAAGGGAAGTGGATCTTTTCTGTGAATACCTCTAAAGGGACTTCCGGCAATAGAGGGGTGAAGGTCACTGGCTGGCCAAAGTGGGTTAACCAGGTGGGAGGAGTGTTGGGGAGAGCAGGGCTCCCTGGATTCTCATTAAGCTATGTTCTTAATTAAGGAACAGACTCCAGGAAAAGCATCCCCAAAACTTCCAGGCGAATAACCAAACCAGAAACTATTTGAAGCTCGGTAGAAATATGCAGCTGAATCTGGCCCAAGAACCAGGGCTTCTAACAGTGACCTGAAATACAAAACAGTTCTCATATCTCCCCATTAACTGGGATTCTCTCTGCACCTTTTCGTTCACTGACGTGATTGTTTATGTGATATGAGTGGATTTGCACTTGAAAGCATTAGCTGTAAAAGGACAGTTAGGCAGCAGGGATATTGAAGATTGATTGACATTAGTCATAGCCAAAGGGAAGTTATCTAAAGTTGTCACTGCTCCACTTTTCTTCTCTATCTCTGTGATTGGTTGGTTGGTCGACTGATTGGCTGGTCGGTCAGTTGGTTGGTCAGTTTGTACTGTTGCTTCATTCTTTCATTGTCTTCATGGTGACTGGTGTTCCCAAGTTCATTTCTATCTGTTCTCACCACTTTATGGAAAATGAATTTATTCAAGTAAGTCCCTGCCCCAAATTCAACTGCCCCACTCCTTAAATTCACACTCTGTTCCAAACACATTAAAAAAACTATGAGTGAATATAAACCAGTTCAGAGAAATTCGGCCCCCACAATAACCTCAGAGATCTGCAGTGATGTCTGGAAGAGTGGAATCGATGATAGTAGAATTGATTTGAACACCTCCCTTGAAGATAAGCAGATAGCACCTGGATCCTACATGGTTGTGCAAAATCAAGTTGATCAGCATGAAAACTTTTGGTTAGAATGGACTGCAAATAACTAAATAGCTGGATTGTCTTCTTATAATGAACTGAAATTTATCAGAGGAGATGGAAAAATATTTTTAAAATACACTTTATGATATGCACTGAAAAATATCCAATGCCTAGGAATAATTCTAACCAAAAAAAAAAAGTCTCGAATCTCTACAGACAAAACTATAAAATTTCATTAAAGAAAACTTAGCAAATGGAAAAAATATCATGTTCATATCAAAAACATATCATGAATTGGATAACTCGATATTAATATTAATATAAAGATGTCATTTCTCTTCAAACTGATCCGTAGACAATACAATCTGGATTAAAACTCCATGTTGACCTTTACCCAAGGTGAGAATGGCAGGAGGAAAGGGAGCCACCCAACAAGTCCTTTATGGCCAATAGGACGTCCCGGTGGTCCCAAGGTTTCAGCCCAGTCGGGCAGCTCTGACATCACATGGAGGGCGAGGCAGGAGCCTGGTTCCGGAAGTGGTGCCAGTCACAGACACTCCACTGTCAGCACAGGTTTTAGTACCGGAGGGAGTGATGATGTGACTTAGTTGCCTGGGACTTGCTGTTGACAATGACTCAGCAAGGACAAGGAGGGCAGGAGCCGCACAGGAAGTGGGTCTGCCAGGAAAGGAGGAGCTCACCCAAGTAGAAAGTCCCCACTTGCGCTCCTCCTTCCCGTAGGCCTGCCTGTGGCTCATGGAGAGGTGAAAAGGCAGGGACTGCTATTTCTGAGACTTCCCTCATTCCCCTTGGCTGCTGCCTGCTCAGGGAGCACCCAGTTCTCGCTGCCTCCTAGTTCCTACCTCCCCAAGGGGCGGATACTGGAGGGGATTTCACCCTGGCAGCTCTCTGTCATCAAAGCCTTGGCCTCTCTTTTCAGCTTTCTCCCAGCTTGAGAACAGTCCAGAGGGGTGAATAGAACCAAAGTGAAAACACTCATTGACCCTCCTGCCCCCAGCTTCCTTGAATAAGAGCAACGGAAGCCTCGGGGAACGGAAGCCTCGGGCTCACTTCCCCGTTGCAGGAAAAACGAGGGCCCGAAGCCATTTCAAACCTAAGGGAGGAAGTGAGGCCTTGGCCCAGCACTGGCGATGAAACTTTCTGCAATAATGAAAATGTTCCTTAT
Source organism: Rhinolophus ferrumequinum (assembly GCF_004115265.2). Lineage (NCBI taxonomy): Eukaryota > Metazoa > Chordata > Mammalia > Chiroptera > Rhinolophidae > Rhinolophus > Rhinolophus ferrumequinum. Next base: position 90,534,950 of record NC_046293.1, read on the forward strand.
GCCCTGTCTGTGAAATCGCCTCCTGTGCCTATGGAGCACTTGAAATGTGGCTAGTATAGATGAGGAATTGATGTTTTAATTCATTTATTCTAATTAATTTAAATTTCTGTGGTCACATGTGGCTGGCAGCTGCTATATAGGGCAGCCCAGCTCTCTAGACACTGCTTCTTTCCCATGACATTTGCAGTTTCTGCTGTCCTCTATCTATCTGACTTGGCTCCTTTGCCCAGCTGCTTTGGCTTCATGAAGCCAGATGGTTTATCTCATCCTCCCTACTCTTTCTCCAGCTGGTAATTTTCTACCAGAAATCGACTCACGATAGTGGAAGCCCTCTTGACAGGATAAGATAGTCTGTTGCCCTGGGGGCCCCAGTATGGATTTTCTCCTGACTCGGTCAGTGCTCCCAGCATCCCTGGATTACCTCATTCCCTGTCAGTTGCAAGTGCTGAGGCTCTTTCCCTGTGTGTCCTTTCCCGCCCAGTTCCTGAGCTGGACCTAAGGAAAGCAGAGAGCACACTGGCAGGTGTGGTTTGGAATTGGTCTTGCTGCTGTGGCCGTCCCTGGTGAGCCCTGGTGCAGCCAGTCCATTGGACTTCTGACTGAGGTTAGCATTTTAGTGCCCTAGTGAAACTAAAATCTGAGCGCCCTAAGCCCCTACCTGGTTCTGACCCAACCCTTCCCCAGAATGCAGAAGCTTGTCCTTGCACATCCCAGTTGCTGGACAGAGACTGATAGCTTTGACACCACTTCCAGGGTGGGCTCCAGACTTCCAGCCACATTGTTTCCCCAGGCGGCTCCAGCCAGCATCCTCGCCCTGCCCGCTGGCCTCGCCTTCACTGAGCTCAGCCTAGCTCAGGTCTCACCCACATAATCGCAGTGGAGCTGTGAGAAGGAAGAGGCAGGAGGCTCTCTAAGTGGCCAGCAGGTGGCGTGCTCGAGCCAGGGCAGTCCCTCTGTGTCCTGAAGGTCTCTGAGCCTGAGAGGCAGTGTTGCTGGCCTTGGGCTTCCCATGCACGAAGGCAGCCTTCCTCTTATTCCTAACTGCACCTTAGAGTGCAGGGGATCCCTGGGTGCCAGTGGCCCCAGAGCCGTCCTTGCTCTGAATCTGTGCTGTTCTCAGCACAGGAAGGATGGTTGCCCTGCCTAAGTGAGCAGCGTGTGGGGCTGCCCTAAGTGAGCAGCGTGTGGGGCTGCCCTGAGGTTATGGTCAAGAAGGAACAGTCATCACCAGCTCCCTTCTTTTCACAGCGGGGGGCAGAAGGGACAGATGCGGGCTGGTGGGGGCTGTGACTTCACACGTGGACAGGCAGCAGGAAAGCTGGAATGGGCTCTCAGGAAGAGCAGTTTGTCTGCGAAGAAACTGCAGCCCAAGTCCTCAGTCTACTCTGTCAGCTTTATCCCTGTCTAGGACTTTCTTTCCTCAAAGATCAAGCATCTGGTTTCCTTTTGGTGAACAGCTTTCCTCACACGACCTGAGGACATCATGGTCCACGTCCTCCAGCCAGCTTGGGGTTCTCCAGGGGCACCTATGCCCTGTATAGATGCGAAGGGAGCTTCTGAGGCTGAGGGTCCAACTTGTTCAGGCATGGACCCACTGTTTTAGACGTTTTCTTGTCCTCCATGAGCGAGCTATTCCTGGGAAAGGGACCAGCGTCCTGACATTCACCAGGCAGGTGAAGAAACTGAGAAAGAACCTCAGCAGATGATTCAAGCACCAAGTCAAGGGGCCAATTTACTTGTCTGACCCAGGGAAGATCAATGGTTTTTATCAACTGTGAGCCGGCCTACTTCCCTACTCAGGCCAGGGTGTCATATTTGGACTACGGTTTTCATTAACTTCCAAAATCCGTCATACCCTCTGTCCCCCAAAGAAGGTCAGCATGTCACACACCATAGGATAAGTTCTGAAATATTGCCAACTCTGACAGAAGCAGAGGCACAGGAGAAAGGGATGCATAAACCTGTGTTAGAGAAACCCCTGATCAGCACAGGAGGAGGGGCTGGCAGCTGCCAGCAAGGCTCTGAGTGAGCCCACAGGGGCCCCGGGGCAGCTGGGCAGATGGAGTGAAGAATAGCAGGGCCAGAATCTCTCTAAATGCATCAGCACAGCAGCTGAGGGCCAAGAAGACCCTACCGGCAGGGTTCCATCTGGCCTGGGCTCCCTCCCACGGCCAAGAGACACTCTGATTTCTACATACTCTTCCAGGAGCTGGGGAGAGAAATTTTCTCTAGAGCCTGTAAAGGACCAGGAGAAGAAAGGGGAAAGTGAGATCACTGGCAGGAAAGGATGCAACCTGGGGCCATTGCCTCTTTCTGAAAGCTGAGGATCTTTTAGAAACCTAGTTTGCTTTTACCAGATAATCACATTTCCTACTAAAGTCCACTTTCTCTCCAACTTTACCTCTGGCTCTTGCTGCACCATTCACCAATAATTCCCCCTTCAAACAATTTTAAGGGTGCCATACATTTCTGCATGATGCAATCATTTTGGCGAGGCTTTATTTTTTTTACAGAGCCAATTTTACTTCTTTTTTCTTTTCTTTTTTTTTTTTTTTTTGTGCTTAATCATTGACTGCCACCAGATTCCACAAAGAGAATTCTGGTAGATTGAAAACAAGGCAGCCTCGCTCCCACCTGAGTGTCACCTTGAATGAGTTGTGGCTGGGCAGACAGGGCACAGAGTTCCTACACACCCTGTGCTTTCCATGCCTCAGTTTCTCTGTGAAGTAGAAGACTGGCTTAGCAGACTACGGTGAGATCATGTCTGTCTCAGTCCGTTCGGGCTGCTATAACAAATAACCATGGACTGACTAGCTTATTTCTCACAGTTCTGGAAGCAGGAAGTGTGAAATCAAGGCTCCAGCATGGTTGCATTCTCTGCTGAGGGCCCTCTTCCGAGTTCGTAGCTGATGCCTTCTCACTGGGTCCTCGCGTGGTGGGAAGGACGAGAGGCTCTGTGAAATCTCTTTTATAAGAGCATTAACCCCATTCTCGAAAGCTTCATCCTCATAATGGAATCACCTCTCAAAGGCCCCCCTCCTAACTCTGTCCCATTGGATGTAAGGATTCCAACATGTGAATTTGGGGGGGACACAAATATTCAGATATAAGCAATTTCCGGGAAGTCACTAAGCCTCCTGGGGAAAGTGCCATCCAGACGGAATGTATGCTGAGCAGGATCCCTCAGCCTGGGGAGTTTGCACCCAGCTAACTCAGGACAAAAGGAACTCGACCTCCTGCCTTATCGTGCCTTTCTTATTCATTTCCATTTAACAAGTTCTGCAGTTCTCTGTTCTGTCATCCCTCATCCTGAGCTCATTTATTCTATCTCTTCACCTAGATTTCAGCCTAACACTGTAATATAATTTCAAGGCTCATCTTAATGCATCCTTGAAGTTGGATTGTGTGAAGACACAGCATAAACCATGCTGCAAACGTCTAAAACTATATACTCACACTTTCTTGTGACTAATGCCACCCATCACTGGGCTTTACCAGATTTGAACCCAGTTTTTCACCATTTACTCTCTTTCTCTGTCTCTAGACCTTGTCGTTCTTCATATTATTTATTTCAAGAACTCCTGGCGTATATGGTATTTGGCCAATGTCTTGCTTCAGGCTAACCTTAACCAACAGCCCCACACATATTGTATTGAGCATCCGATGTACCAGGCAGTGTGCTTCGCACCAGGGACACTTGGCACCAGTGGCTGCGAGCAGGCTGGCGAGCCTGGAGCCGGCAGGTTGCCATTTTAAGAACAGACCTCCCTGACCTTGATCCACTCTTGGACGTTACAGAGGCCCCAGTTCCCCATCTCATTCACCCTTAGAAAACCTGCTATTCAGCCTGGTACTCCTATTCCTACTTACAAAGAAGCAGTGAATAAACACACTAACCCATTTTGTATGGATTCCTACACCTTATATTAAGTAACATTCAGAAAAAGGGGGGGAAGGAAGTAATATATATTGTGTCTTTGAAGAATCAGACATTACACTAGACATTTTCCATTCGTTTTCTCAATTAATCCATAAGACAAGTAAAATGGTCTTTAGGAAACTGAAGTTCTGAGAAAAGCTAAGTAATGTGTCCAAAATCAAAGCGCCAAATTTTTTTTTTGTTGTTTTTATGGGATTTTAATGCAGGTTTAAGTGATTCACAAACCAAGCTCTTTTAACTCCACCCCCATTGAAACAACAAATGTGAACAAGCTGAGATGCACTCAGTGGGTCCTCAGCAAGTGTGCATTTTCTTGCTTAAAAGCAAATCAGAGACAAAAATAAAAAACAAGCCATTTTCAAGTAACAGCTCAATGGAAATCAACACCAGCCCCTCCGTTGCTCTGTCCCTACCTCCTCCGAAGCCCCTTGCCTCCCCCTCCCTCTCATTCAGCCGTTCTGTCTTTGGTCTGATGTCCTGCTAGACGGGCCTCCACCTTCTGGATTTCCTCTCCAAATCTAAAGTGACAGGTACTTTCAGGGGATGAGACAGCCACCTGATAGGCTCAGGAAAGTGAAACACCAGCTTACTATACTCGCCTGTTCACGTGGATGTGCACACACACACACACACAAACACACACACACCCTTGCAATGGAAGACTTGCAAGTTGTGGAGACAAAAATTCGATTGCTAAATTCCTCGAAGGCAGAAACTGCTTCATATGCATTTTCTTGTCCCATGAGAGGCATTCAGAGAAAGTTTAATGCATGCATGAATGAATGAATGAATGAGAATTATAGAACTAGAGAACAAGGAAAAGAGAGTCAGAATATTCCTGTCAGAGATCACTATTGAGATCATTGGCCTCCATCAATGCAGACACGTCTGCTTTCTGCCATGAGAGAGAAAGCAGCTCTGTGGGGAATGCTCCTTTATACTGAGTTGAACACGCCCCTTTGTACCTTCCACTTATTAGCGAGAATTTTTCCATCTTCTCTTTCTGTCGTTGTTGGGCACCTCAGTGATGATCTTTACAGGGCTCATGGTGTAGCGCAAGAAATGCCCACAAACAAAGTGATTGCAGAATAGGGCAAGGGTTATTCTGGGGGAGCTGGGCTCCCACAGGGAGAGGAGTGGGGGAAGAGGCACCTCTCTGAGATAAGGGGGTCAGGAAGGTGCCAGCTACACTGAGCCCTGCAGGTTGAACAGGAGCCAGAAGAAGAGCATCTCAGGCAGAGGGAAGAGCAAAGGCCCTGAGGCAAGGGTGAGCTCAGCTTTTTCTGGGAACTGAGAACAGCGAGGACAGGTAGGCAGGGCCCCAGCATGCCGGCCCCCGGGACCTGTAAGGGGTGTGGATTTGCTCTGACTGCCCTCAGAAACCACAGGGAGCAGAGGCCTTAAGCGGGGCATTATATAATCTGATTGTGGTTTTGAACCAGCATGCTGCCTGCTTGGTGAAGAATGGACTGGTGTGGGGCGGGGCGGCGGGGAGGTGACAGTTAAAGCCCATTCCTGGCAACGCAGGTGACAGCAGTAGAGAGGGCGAGACGTGGCAGAGTCGTGACTTTATCTGATGGTGAAGTGGATGTGAGGGTGAGGAAAAGAATCAAGGAAAGCTCTGGATAGTCTGAGCAGGACTGCCTCTCACCTATCTTTCTATCCCTCCAGATGCTAGCACAGCAGCACCCGGTAGCATCAGGCACTCTGTAAATGCCACCTGAATGAGAGAAAACCAGGGCTGGCCTCCACAAACAGCATCCCCTGGTGGACTCACCCGCTCAATCCTCAAGGCCACTGTTGCCCCCCTGAATCACAGTGGTGCCCTGCAGGTTCCCAAACACCCCTAGAGGGCAGTGCACTCCCCACACTGAGAACCATGGTCGGAGGCTAAGGTAGGACTTCGTTCAGCCTGTTACTTAATTTTCCTTGAAACCTATTTATCCCAACTATTAAGAAACCAGTGTCTCCCACCCTCAGTGGAACCCCCTCGACCCAGAAACTCAGCACACACAGACAGTGCCAAAAAAATGTATGCACAGTTTAAGAAAGGAAAACTGTATTAAAATTGTAATGCTCAATACCTACGGATAACAAAAGATGAATGCAAGTCACGTTTGACTTCTGCAATTACAAGAGGTGCTCAAAGTGGTGACCATCAGCATCCAGACACTTCTGATGACGGCGAACTACTGCTTGAGCAACGCTGACCAAAGTGTCCACTTGTGTACATTTTTTTGGCACCCCTGATATACGTCACATTCCAATGAGCAGGAAAGAGAAGAAGGAAGGGAGGCAGTAAGGGGACTACCCAGAACTACTCAGCCACCCCCACCAGCCACCAGCTTCAGTCCTGAGTGGAGCGGGCACTGCGTGGGGCCGAGCGCCTGCCCGCTTCTCAGCAGCCTGACTGGTGTGTAGGCATCACCCTGATGATTATTTATTTGTTGAATGTCCACAGGGCTCCTGATGGAGCAGTACAGAGACAGGCACAAGTGGGCTTTGTCAGGGGGGCTCCCCGCCTGCTCTTGTACCTAGGTATTTGCATATTTTTGCAACATTGTGACAGGTTTCTTTCTTGCCTGGTGCTTGAGAGTTTTAAAGTCACATGAATGATAAAAAATAATTATACGACTTGCATAAAGCCTTGTGTGGGAAGGGTAGTGTAAGCTATTACATTTAATTATTTAATGTAGAAAATTATTCCCACCATATAAAGAAGCCCAGTGGGAAAGTCCACTGGTTCCATCTCCATTCCTGCCACTGGGAAAGAGACCGGACCCTGCCAAGTCTGGAAGGGATAGAGGGACCCCCAAACCTGCGGGGCTGGGTTACCCTGACGCACCAGACCTGAGGCGCTGCCAGTGCTCCCAAGCACTGCTGCAGGGGAGGGAGGGGCCTTCCGTGATACAGGAAGGCAGCCAGGGCGCAAACCACAGCATCAGTAATAGGAACAACCACAGCCACCAGCAGGCACCGCGCACTGCATGTATGGACCCAAATAACCCCCCAAAGCGTCTGAGGCCGTGAGTATTCCCATTGGACAGGAAGGAAGCGGAAGTTATGGTAATGTGCCTGCCCAACTCAAGGCCCTCTGCAAGTGAGGGCAGTCTCTCATTTCGTTCACATTTTGTTCCCTTAAGTGGGTGCAGGTAGCTGGCTATCATGATCGCAGTGGGTCACAGCTGCCCCTTCACTAAGGAGAGGTAGGCCCGTTAGGCCAGGAGGGGCACGGGGACAATGGGATGGGATTCGCTGCCTCTGCGTTTGGAATGCTCTCTCAGAGCCAAGGCCAGCGGGACTGGGCACGAGGGAATTTGAGGCAGGCAGACCACAGGGCTGCCAGAGTTCCGAGTTCATCCACTGCTTCTCCTCGTGCGCCCGCTCCCACCGCTGCCTCATGTCTGCCTTCCCTGCTCCTGCAGGTGCGCACATGTTCTTCTGAACTTCAAGTTGCCCGCATACAGCACAGTGCATGTGCAGGCCATGCCCCAGCCCACGATGCACCCATCAACACCCTGCCCTACAGGAAGGAGTCCTTTACAGAAACCAGGTCATCCCCAGCATGAAGCGCCTGCCATCTACGCGGGGGCAAGCCGAGGTGCAGGAAGAGCCTCCTGAGGTCCCCAAAAGAAGCTTAGTCAACAGCCCCAGTTGTCCTCTGCTCCCAGTGGGGAAGACTGCAGGTGTCTGTGTGCCCACACCATGCAATTCCAGGCGCCCAGTAAGCGCTCAGTATGTGTTGGTAAGATAAATAAATGAGCGAGAGGCCTTTGAAACTTTCCTGGGGAGGGAAAAGCTTAATTCCAAAGAAGAATCGGAGCAGAAGGCATGCAGTCCAAAGAGTACAGTCCTCCAGCAATTTCGAGAGCAGCCGCCATCACCACCACCACCACCTGGGGCCTCCTCTCACCTGGTCCCTAACCCCATCCCCTACCTGCTCCTGCCCTTTGTCCCCACCATCCCAGGCTATCCATGCAGCAAGGGAGCGTGAGCCTCCAGGCACCGCTGAATGAACACATCACAGGGTGGGAGCTAACACAGAAAAGCAGAAATCCTCGCGGCCTCCCAGGCGGCTGGGGCCGGGAGCAGCTGTGTGGTCCAGTTATGCCTTCTCCATTAGACACCACTAATTGCCATGATTACCGTTATGCCTAAATGACATCCTAATGTAATACAATTTATATTATCTCTGCTTGGTGTCGGTTACCATTGTGTTCCATGCTCCATGGGACCGACTCTTCACAGACACACACTGAGACGTGGCCACTGCTGCCTCACTCCCTGCTGCATTCAGCTCCCCCATCTCTCCGTGCCACAGTCTGGACCCCGGCAAAGATCATGCGCCCAGGACCTGGACACTCCTCCCCACTCACCACCCCGTGCCTCTGCACGGCCGCCGGTCACACTCCCGCACTCAGGCAGGGGCTCCACCCTCTTTCAAGAACCCCCTCCCTGGGTGCAGTATGAGCCATCTTTTGTACCCTCTCTCCCATTTGAGGCCCTGCCTCCCACAGGTGGCCTTGACCCCTTCCTCCAGCTTCTGTGGGTTCCTGCTGCTTTCTTGAGTTGTAGTGTCAGTTCAGAGGCCCTCGGCCGACTCTGGGAACTTTCCATCCTGCCCCAACTCCTCTCATACTCCTCTTCTCTTCTTTTCTCTTCTTTCTCTTCTCTTCTTTCTCTTCTCTTCTCTTCTCCTCTCTCTCTGTGTCCCCCACCCCTTTTTTCCTGCTTCCCTCCACTTTCCACCATCTGCGCAGTCTTTACTCTTTTCCTCCTTCTCCTTTCCTGTGGCTTCTACCTTGAGTAACCTTTTCCATCAATACCCTTCTCATCTTTTTCTTCTCACACGTGAGAAGAAAATTCTCTGTAATTCTGTAATTCCTTCGCTTGCCTGCCATCTCTATCTCTTGGCGGTTGAGTTTTCCCTCTCTCTCAGACACTCTTCCTTCTCTCACACTCCCACTCTGTATCTCAATCCCAGCAGCTCCAGTTCTAATCTCAGCTCAGGTCTCCCACTTTGACACTCTGGGGCCCTGTGTGTCCCTGGAAGGGAACAGTCTCAGGGGAGAGACCCCCAGACAGATTGAGAGTCCAGAGTCCGCTTCCCTGTCAGAGGCCCAATCATCTCCTCTGTGAACCTTTGCTTCACCTTCTCTCTGAAAGAGACTGACGATGGCAGGAAGGAACAGAGAAGGGAAAAAAACAAGTAATGGCAGCAAAATAACCTTTGCCTCAAAATTCCTAAGAATACACAGCACAATCCTAGGTGTGCAGGATTTCTTATGAATCTCTTCTTACCACCAACCCATTTTAAAGCTTGTGCTGCCTCTGAGACGACCACAGCAGCGAACTCTGCTCTGGGAAGCGAAGGAGCTAAGAATCCAGAATTCAAAGGCAAAGGCATGTGCCTACCACCTCTGCCACTGCAGCCCTGCTTTCCAGGATCAGCCTGGAAAATGGACACACTCGTCCACTCATTCCTCTCTTTGCAGCCCTCTGGGCAGAGAAGAGGGAGCTGGGTCTTCCCCCTGTAGGCTTAGTGGTTTCTCAGAACCTGGCAGTTGACTGTCTACATGAACTTGAGCCTAACAAAAGTTAACCATGACAACTTGCACACTGTCACTAATCTCAAAATACTACCAGCCAGATTTCATTCAAGAATCTCAAGACAGTCACACTACTCAGTAGCAACTCAAGAGAGGCAGAAAGGGCCTTAGAGACACAGGAAAGGAGAGCTCAGGATTCCAGAAGCTTCAGCCTCCTCCCTCCTCCTTCCACACACCTGGGCTAGCCATACCCTCTGCTCAGTGCCACCCCCAGAACCGAACCTGTGAACCCTACTTAACAGATCACCTCTAGTAATCATGACAGCAGCTAGTACTTATTGAGAGCTTACTTCAACCAGGCTCAGGTCTAAGTGCATTATAGGTATTGGCTCATTTAATCCTCACCATAACCCCATTTTATAGGTGGGGAAACTGAGACATGGAGCAGTTAAGTTATTTGCTCCAGGTTATCCATGGATAATCCATGGCACTAATAAGTGCCAGAGGTAGGATCTGAACCCAGACATCCTATCCCCAGGGATCATGCTCTTAGCTACTACGCTGCCTCTTTCAACTTGGAATAGCACCAGTGAAGGAGGTGAGTCAGGGCACAGATAATCCAAAAGAGAGGAAAATCCAAAATACTTGTGCATGCAAAATGCATCACATGATACTTTTGCACCAGTCTTTCCTTCCTAGTCATGATTTGCTGACGCTAATATCAACTTGGTCTGCGTTTTCTCCGCCCACGGCAGCCCGTGACTGGAGGGGCAGCAGTTCTCAAGAGAACGGCTTCTGCCCAGGCTGTAAGTGACTGCAGGTCACAGGACAGCTGCCAGCCAGCCTGGGGGGACGGGCACGCGACCTTCCTGAGGAGGGCCAGGCAGAGGCCCTCCACCACCTCTGCAGGGTGTAGGGCCTGAGAGGGAGAGGCTGCCAGCCCTGAATGCGCCGTCCCTCCTGCACAGTCAGTCCTGCGTGGCTCCGGGGAGTCGGGCATGAAGAGGTTTGGTTCACCGTGTCAGGCAGAGCCAGGAAAACCTTCTCCCTGATCCTGACTTCTACCTTACCATTTGGGGCTCGTCACCAGGGAAAGGCGTGATAGGTATAAGATGGCTCCAAGTCAAACTGATTTGTAAGAGAAACTATGATTTTTTCCCCATCCTCCTCCCTCTATTACACTCCTAAATCCCCCATTACCCATGGTTTCGATCAAATGAGGAAGTGGGCAAAAACGGGAGAGAGAAAGAATGAGAATGAGTAAGAGAACACTAAGGTCGGGGTGGCCTGTTAGCTCAGTTGGTGAGAGCGTGGTGCTAACACCACCATTGCCCGTTCGATCCCTGCATGGGCCACCGCTGTGAGCTGTGCCCTCCTTTTTAAAAAAAGAACACTAAGGTCGTACACTCCAGAGGGGATTATCAGCCTTGTTTCTGGGAATGGGCGTGGAATGGGTGGGGGAAGGGCTAACCTGGAAGCTGGACCGGAAACCGTCTTCGTGGTCCTCCTTGGAGGATTGATGGGCTGTGGACAGAGGGGTGGGAGGCGGCTGGATGGGTCAGGGTTAAAAGCTGCCTCTTAAAGGGATCCTGTCACCAGCCCCCGCAACCATGCTCCTTCACTCCTGCGTTCCAAATACATGCAAATCTCCTCAGGGCTGTGTCCACAAGAGCCCTTGGCAACAAGGGCACTGGTTGGTTTATGCAGCCAGTGGAGGCCCAGGCACTGGGCCCACCAGGCACCTTGCTACAGGCCAGAGAAGTTAGTCAAAAGCCTCCAAGAGCACAGCCTGCAGAGGGCAAGGACGAAGCCTGAGGCGTGAGTCTCCATAGCCCAGCCAAGCCAGTGGCAGCCATGAAGGGATGGGAGAGGGCCGTGGTGGAGGAGAAGCTGACTGTGTTGTGCTTCCTTCCATCTGCATATGCACACAGAACCCCAGGAGGAGGGGGACAAGCGATGCACAGCCAGGAGGCTGACAGGGTCCCTTTAGGTCTCAGCCCATCCCCTGGTGCTCGCCAGCTGATTAACTTCTGTGTGTTAACCTTTCCTTTGCCTGCTCTCTGCCTCTCTTCCTTCCCTTTCCTCCTCTCAGAGGTGTTGCAGACCAAGGCCAACGCACCCATTTTGTTCCAGGTCTCTGGTGGATGAAAGACTCCAACTCATCCTCCTTTCTTGAGCCCTGAGCTTTCCACCTTCCTTCTTTTCCTCCTGCCCCCACACCCAAATCATGTTTTGTTACCATGTTTTCTAGGCTAGATGCTGAACATCCTGGACTCTACTCTGGTTCCTGGTTTTCTCCTTTCTCTTCCTCGACAGCACCCCTCCCCCCACTTCCTTTCTGAAATAGCTTGACCCACAAAGATGGTATTCCTATCTAGAGATATTCCCCCAGTGTTTTCTAAAACCTAATTTTAAAGCACACACATATTTATAGTTCATTGGGGTCTTCACTCTTCACCTCCCTTCCTTCAAAATCATCGTTCTCCATTTGCCCTGAGAATGATACCTGACAACCTCAAAGAGAATTCGTTGTTTCTTGCTCATAGCATGTGACTTAAATGGAGAGAGAGCTCTCTCTCTGCCTCAAAGGCTCTAGTATACTCAGAAAATATTCTGAGAAGCCAACAAGAAAGCCATGATTCCAAGCTGACCCTCACCTAACCCATGCCCTGGCCAACCCCTGCTTCCCCAGGCCGCTGTCCAAAGTCTCCATGGTGGCGCTTCTGTTTTCTCTTGGCAGAAATGCCTGGGAACCGAGAGGCCCCTTTCCCTGTGACCTGACCTCCCACACTAAGAATAACAGCCCTAGGACAGCGTGTCTTGTGATCCCTCTGGATAGAGGGCATGGCTGGGAAGTGGGGAAGTTAAGGGAGCTGGATAGAGCCAGGAGGAAATGGAAGAACACAGACTCTTGGCTCTTGTGAGTGAAATATAAAAAGGGAGAGTTGGCAGACTTGTAGAGAGCTGGGAGAGCGATCTGGGAAACTCGCAGAGGAACCCTAATGCTTTCATACCCACTCACCAATCACTAGAATTCCATCTTCTGGAGGCCGACTAGTGGCTCAGAGAATAGGAAAGTTCTGGTCCCTCTGAGTAAATGTGCTCCAGCCACGTTTTGCCCCCTTTGCAGACATTCCCTAAAAACTGAAGGAGCAAATGTGCTTTTTTAAAGAAGACAAATACCTTTAGTACTAGGTCCTTTCCACTCCACCCGTGGGGACTGTGGCTGCCCTGTTCCTGGGCGTTCCTGAACTGTGAGCAGATAGCCCACAGCACTGCTTGCTGGACTCCCACACCTCTCAGACAGGCAAAGGGTCCACTCTCTGTACAGAGTGCACCCACCCAGGACTCCTGGAATCCACTAAAGAGTCTGGGACCGCCTATCCCTGGGTTGATCAGTTGTCCAAGTACCGCAAAAAAGGTCTTTCAAAAACATTTATCGCTTCCCTTCTCTAAATATGGTGAAAAACAAAAACATTCCATGCATGCAGAGTAAAGTGGTGAAGCCAGGACACTGTCTTCCCGGTCTGTGCCAGAACCTCTCCCCCATGGCACTCCTTCCTAAGAAGCCTGCATCCCAACCCAAACCCTCTACCCAGACGACACTGATCAGTCCAGTTCTCAGGAAGGGCTCTGACAACCTTGCTCACTTTGGTGGCACCTGCATGGCAGTGGGACCCTGTATCAGAATGGAGATGCTGGGAAAGGAGCCTGGGGCAGGTGCTTAGAAGGTACCCAGGAGCACTGTGTAGGGCCATGTCCTGCATGACCAAACTGTGACACTCACCTGGGCTCCGTCTCCTTTCAGTTAGGAAGGGCTTTGCCAGGACAAAGCTGCCCCTGGAAACACCGGAGCCTGTCCAGTGCTGGGACAAGGGTGACTTCTGGTTCTATCTTCTTAGAGCCCAGCTTTTTATAGGTATCATTAAATGATATGGTGCCCTTGTTTTTGCTGAGCTTCACGTGAGTCACCTCTGGGCCATCCTTCTGGACTGCTCTGAGTGCTTCTTGTTAGTTCCCAGCTCACCCACGAGACCACGGCCCATTCTCTTCTAAGGGGTCATCCACCTGTGCTCCCTCCAGACAGGCCCTTCTGATGGAAGAGAACGGGGGGTGTGGGAGATGCTGAATGCGGACTGAAGAGTCCAGACACAACCCTGCACCATTGCAGCATACACTGCCTGCCCCATGCCCTCTCCTACCCCGCTGGGAAGCAGACAGGACCTCTGTGCAGGAGGGTGGTGAGTCTGGAGGAAGGGGAGCCGTGTGGCCCCAGGAGGACAGGGCAGAAGCATTTGCCACCCTGTGTCCCCGGGCCCCTGGGCTCCTGGCCACGGTGAGGGTGTTTGGAGCTCCCGCAGCAACACTGAGGTGCCGGACAGTGATTCTGGTGATGACGTTGCTGTGTTCTTGTCTGTCTAACATTCCTTTTTAATCCCATCCTGCCTGCCCCTCCCTTATGTAGGGTTACTTTAGTGATCCCTGGAATGTTTTTGACTTCCTCATCGTAATTGGCAGCATAATTGACGTCATTCTCAGTGAAACTAATGTGAGTATGACTCCGCCCTCCCCAGGAAACCTCCTCCTCCTCTCTTCCTCTGCCTCCTCTGTTTCCCGCTCGCTCGCTCTCTCTACCTCCTTTTCTTTATTTTATTTAATTCCCTGTTTTACCCCCTTCCAGTCATGCTTTTTATTGAACCTGCCGTCGTCCTGTGAGGGAAAAAAAGTGGGAGCTTCTCCTCCTTTTTTTCCACTAGTCCCAGCTCAGCCCACTGTGCAGGGCCCAGGAACTGGGAGCCGAGTGGAGGGAGCAGGCGAAGGAGAGTGCCTGAGCCCTCCCAGGGCGACCACAGCCCAGCGTAACCTTTGAACTAACCCAGCTTTTGTCAGGCCTCTCCACCCTGCAAACACCAGGTCACCCAGGTTTGAGCCGCCAGAACTGCAGAGTGGTAAGAGAGTATTTAATATGCCCACGTAACCTCTTTCTTTTCTCATTTTTTTCTCTTCTCTCCTTTCTTTCATGCTTTTTTTTTTCATTTCTCCTCTTCCTTTTTGTTTTGTTTTTCTCCTTTGTTGTTGGTTTTTTTTTCTCTCCTCTCTTTTCCTCGGCTTCTCTGCCCCATGCAGCACTATTTCTGTGATGCATGGAATACATTTGACGCCTTGATTGTTGTGGGTAGCATTGTTGATATAGCAATCACCGAGGTAAACGTAAGTACATGGCGTCTGTACCTAACTGTCCGTGCCTGCTCTAACACTCATTGTCTTTCCCCGGTTTTTTTTTGTTTGTTTGTTTTGGTTTTTTATCCTTCATTTTATTTTCTCCTCCCCACCTCCTTATTTTCATTTAGTTTTTTGTTTAAATTGGTTTAAAGGATTTTTTTTCTTGTTGCTTTAGTTTGACATTTTATTTATTTATTTATGTTTAACTTTGGAATGAGTTAAAGTTTTAAGTTTTAATTTTAAAACTTAAACTTAAGTTTAAAACTTTCCTTTTAAGTTTTGATTGCTGCATCTTTTTCTCTCTCCTTTTCTAATCAGCCTGGCATGACTCAACTGTATAGGAGAATGCAGCTATGGGGTGGTGGAGTGAGAAAACCAAGGGATAGTTACAACTTCTGGGCAGCTGCTGGGGCAGGGACCCAAACCTCCTTCACCCCCGCCTCACCTCCAGACCACTGCTGCTCCCTCCCCTGCCTTCCCACCCACGCACCTTGGAAAGGAACCTCTCAAAGTGGGGCACTGCAGTTAAAGCTCCGGTTTTGCCTGCACCGTGAGCTCAAGGCGCGGCCCATTACATTCACATTGAAAGGGCTCCAACCCATGTAACGTCAGCAGTCCTCCAAGATCGTTTGGGAGAAAAGAGAACCAGCCATGTTCAGACTCCTGCATGCACCCCTCTTCATAGAGTGGCCAAAGAGCTAGGTGTCTGGGTGACCCACCCGGAGCTCTCCAGGGGTGCTTTCCCCTCTGGCTGGTGCAGGAGCACCTCCCTCCCACATGAACCTGCCCAGAGAACTGACTTGCCCCAGCCTGGCTGTCCCCACTGCCATCCCCCTCACACCCTGCCTGGCTCCCTGGCCTCAGACAGAACCCCAGGCCCTGCACTGCGAGGCCTCCTGCCGCCTCTCCCAAGAGCTGCCTCCTCCTATACAGTTCCTACCGGTTCCTGAACATGTCTTTCCGTTACCTGGCATGTTTAAACCTTCTCTCTTTATCTATAGGCAAGCCCTCTGCGGTCAGTCTTTAACATGTATTGTTTAATTTTTCTGTTGTTATTTTACCTTAATTATGAGACTTGGTAATGTTTGCACAAACCTTTGATGCACTGAAACATTGAATAACAGCACGGAGCAGACGCTGTACGGTTTTGATCTAAGATGTTTGAAACTGCCATCTCCCGATTGTGTCCTGCCCTCCCCTCTGCATCCATATTTTGCTCCCAATCAGTTGAACTGACATGTTATTTTATCTGCCTGATTCCCCTGACCCAAAGCCCCTGTCTGCCCCCTCCCAGCAGGTAGACATTGGGGGGGGCTGTCATGCTTTCCATACGTCCCCCCGTCCGCCTTTCGCACCCTCCCTGCTCCTCTGTAGTTCGAGATTCCATTGTCCCTGTGTCCCAGATCCCCGACTCATCTTTGTCTCACGATGTGTGTGTGTGTGTGTGTGTGTGTGTGCACACTCTCCTTTGACTTCTTCCAGTAAGTGATAGGTCATGACAAAAAAAAAATCAGTCTTCCTACTCATGCTCTGTGTCCTCCTGCCCTCATACCCGGCCCCACACTCCTGAGCACACTCCTAGTTCTGCAGGCTGGACAGGCCTAAGCTGTATCTCAGAGCCATGAGTTAGTTACACAGGTGCATGTCATGGCCAGAGCCTTAGCACAGGCAGCTGGCACCCGGCAGTGCTCTGAGCTGAGGCGTACTGCGGAGGGGAATAGGGAAGGGAGCAGTGGGCCCTGCCTTCTGAGGCTGTCATTCTCAGACAGCAGTGCAGACCCGCATGAGAATCTGTGCGAGGGACTTGGAGCCTGTAGCAGGAAAATGCAGGAAGGTGACAGCAAGCTGCTCCCTGCATGCAGATAGGACCCTCTGCTGTCCCAGGGGGTCCGCTGGGGCTCTCACTATTGGCAAGACCCATCCAAATCAACACTCAGCCTACCTTTTCTCCGAAATTGTTGGTGTTTTTAAAAGAAAAACAAGGACAAAGCAAAAGGGTATAGAATTTCTACAGAAAAAGTGGCTATGTTGGGGGTAGAATGAGGTACAGGACAAGAAAGGAGCATGAAATCATCAGGCAGAGCTCTCCATTTGTAAGTGGTTTGCTATTTATGATTCACCCTTGAATTCATCTCCTGTAACTGAACCACCCTGTGAATCTGACAGGCAAGAATTCTCATCCCAAATTTGCTGATGCTAAAGGTGATGGTGGAGAGATTAAGGGGCCTTCTGTGCCACACAGTGGAGTGCAGGCCTCCTGGTGTGGCCAGTTAATTCACTTTGCCCTGGGCCAGGCTTCCCATCTCTTTAATCCATGATGCTCTTAGATAAACATGAATCTCACATGTCCCCCTCTCTGTACTCCACTGGGCAGAATTTATTCAGCCCTTACATTCTGTAATTTATATTTAAAATTATTATAGGTGGGTTTTTTTCTCATTTTCTAAACAAAAAATTTTTCATCAGCCCCCCCCCTTGGAGTTCTAATGCACCCTGACTGCTCCTAGCCTGCCTTCCTCCCACATGCAGGTGCTCGTCTCTCCTCCAGACTTGTGAGAAGTCACACTGAAGGGTGTGTGGAGATTAAATGGGGACGATGTGTGTGATGGAGAGCCAGGGGAAGTATCTGGAGACCCAGCACTTATTTCTGGACCACTTTCTCCCCTTCCCAGACAATTAAAGGCTTCTGAACAAAAAGAACAAATGTAACATCACCTGGCAGGAAGGTGGGGTAAGAAAGGAAGAGAGGGCTAGATGTGAAGTCAAAGCGGGCAGGTTGTTGAGTCTTGCTTCTTCTTCTTCCTGTAGAAGATTTAGCTTCCTCACCTGTCAAAGGAATATGATGGTATTTATGGCACTGTGCTTTGAAGCTCAAATAAGAGCATGTGTTTTCAAACTCTATGTAAACTGTAAAGCGCTATTGATTGGGAGAGACTGTGGCACCCAAGCAAATGACACTTTCTCCCAAACCTGCTGGAATAGCTGGGAGGGCCTAACCTCTGCCCAGGTGTATTTAATTATAATTTACGACCCACAGACACTGTGACAGCCCTTGTTTCCTGGATATGATTAGATTCTTGGAGAGGTTGACAAGTGCGGCCAGATCAAAGCCAGCAGAGCTTATTGGCCACTGCCCATGTCTCAAGCCTCGACAGGGCTGTTCCACAGGCACAGCTGTGGCACAACGCTGCACTGAGATAGCAACCAATATGGACGACACATTCTATGAGCAATAATGCTCAGTCTCAGAGGGAGGGCCCTCCACCCACATGGGTCTGCCTTTAGGCCACTGGTAACTTATGGGTCTGGACACTCCCTGGTGCAAGGATGTTTACAGCTCCAGGGTGTTTTCCCAGGTGTCACTTGAGGCCTTCCCAGAATTTTCTAGTCTTACTCTCATCACAAGACATCCATTCCCAGATAATATATGTGGCAGGAATCCACACTAAAAGCCTCAGAGGAATCCATGAGGACTTTTCACCTGTAATTTGTCATCTTTGACTCTTGTGCACCTACAGAAATTCACGCTCATTTCCCTCACCGAATCGCCATATTCATCCTAACTGCCTTCCAAATATTCCCCCACATTTAAACTCATCTCCTCTTAACTGTCTCCTTCCTTCTTGCCTTTACTAGGCTGTGGCACCCCTCCCTCTCAGCAAATAAGAGTTCCAACCAATGCCAGGAGCCATCATTCATTCTTTCCACCATATTTATTGTGTCACTTTCTGTGTCTCAGGCACAATTTTAGGCACTTGGAACATATCAGTGGACAAAACATACTAAGTCCCTTCCTCATGAGCTGGCATTCTAGCGTCGGGAGAATAATCAGACAGTGAGCAAAGCAATAAGGACAGAAAATAAGGATATCATACCATCTGTTAAAAGATGGTAAGTGCTTTGGAAAAGCACTAGTGTCGGGTACGGGGGGGTCAGAGTTACTGGGAGCCGTGAAGGCAGGTGCTGGTTTAACTAGGCCTGAAGTGAGGAGTTATGTGCAGGTATCAGAGAGCAGCTCTGGGGGAAGGGGCAACAGCCAGTGTGGCTGGTGCAGAATGAGCAGGGCAGAAGGAGGGGGCGGGGCTCTGAAAGGGGGACCCCATTTGGGCTTTTATACTGAGCAAGGAGGGGAAACACTGGTGCCTTTGAGACGAGGTGTCCCATGATCTGACTTCCATTTGCAAAGGACCACTTTGCTGTCCACGGGAGTCAGGGAAGACACCAGAACACCCTGGAGAAGGTGCATGCAGTAACCAGCTGGGAGGGCATGGTGGTCTGCCACAAAGCAGCAGCAACAGAAGTGGTGAAAAGGGTCAGATTCTCAGTCTGTTTTGAAAATAGAACTAACAGTATCTCCTGACAGACTGGATGTGGGAGTGGGAGAAAGAAGCGTCCAGGATGTCTGTGAGGTTTGGGCCTAAGCAGTGGGAGGGTGCAGCTGGTATCAACGGGGAAAGACAGGAGGTGGAGCACATTGCATGAGGGCACAGAGCCAGAGGTCAGAGCATAGAGTTGTCAGCATAGAGAGACAATTCAAAGCCGTGACAGCGCTGCAGAGCTCCAAGAGAGGGAAGAGAGACGAGAGAGACGAGGACTGAGCCGGAGCCTCCAACATGAAAAGGGCAGGACCCTTTGTGCTCAGAGCCAGCCTGGTTCAGCTTCTGTTCAGTCAGGGAGATGCCTCTGAACCACGGCCCATGTAACCAGAAGGCATCTAAGTCCCCACCTTGTATAATTCCGCTGGGCTCTGCTGCCAGGGCTGGGCACAGGCCTGCCCTTCTCCTCCCTGAACGTCACCTTGTCCTCACTCAGAGCCTTCCCTGCCTCGGCGTCCCCTGGAAGAGCAAAGGGCAGCACCTTGTGCCTCTAAGGAAGCCTTCTGGTCTTCCTTTACTTCTTGGATCTCAAATTATATTTTCCAGAGGGAAAACCCAGAGACGTAACCCCTGCGATTGTTAATGGAAGTTCCTGGAACATCAGAAACTGCTCCCTGCATCCCAAATTGGAAATAGTGTGGCTGCCTGGCCAACAGCCTTTCCCAACATTCTTCTTTTTCATTCTCTATGTTAAAGTTTGTTGCTGAGAAGTCTGGATTCTTGCATGATGGATGGCCACAGAGAAATATGACCAAACTGGGAGTGAAGAAACCTGTGTTGTTTCCAGCTCTGGCACTATTAAGCCATGTGACTTAGAGTAATTACCCCCATTCTCTGGGCCTCAACTGCCTTGCATGCAAATGAGGGTGAGGGTAGGTTGAGATTCTCAGAGGGCCCTTGAGCCTCCAGCGCCCTGATTCTAAATGGGGCGTTTTCTGATCGTTTGAGGCGGATGTTCATGTCTTCCTCACCACCTTGCCAGATTCCAGATCTAAGGTGGGGTTCCTGTCAGAAAGCCCCCAAGGCCATGTGGGAATTGGCGCACTTGGCTTTGGCATGGCTCAAGTGGAAATCTCCAGAGAGAAGGCCCTGGAGGGACCTCCGGGGAGAGGAGCGCAACAGAGATTGGGTGAGGCTTGGAGCGCTTCTGCAGAAGGTTCAGAGGGAGGAAAAGCTGGAGGATTTACTTAGGTGCCAAACTGCCAGTGCACAGAAGTGCCCAGAGCAGGGAAATAAAGGAGCAATGGCACTGCTGTAGTCTTAGCTGATTAGAGTGACGTGGAGCGTGGGGGGGAGGGGCAGGTGGCTGCTCTTGGACAAGCGTGTGCCGGGCATCCTATAAGGACGTCACACACAGCCAGGTGACCTCCTCAGAGTGCTTATTGTCTGCAGGACCAACAGTTTGCCCCAGGTCATGCGTCTAACGGATGGCAAGACTGGAATTCAAATCCATTTCTGTGGGAAAATTGCCTCTTGCATTTCCACAGAGCCCATTGGCTAAATCGCTGGGCCCAACTGGCCTGGGCATGGCATGGCCAAAGGGCTCCTGCCGGTCACTGATCCTCCTTCAGTGCAGTCCCAGCAACATGACCTGGGGCAGAGAGGCTTGACCTAACTTCTGTGTGCCTACTGCTGCGGTCAGTGCCAAAGCAAGACAGCCTGGGAATGCTCCGCTCCGACCGGAAGCGCTCTGCACGTCCCGTGTTCACACACCTCAGTAACGGGCTCAGGAAAAAAGGGCAAAGCAAGTGGGAAGCCCACCCCCTACCGTTGCCCACCTGACTTATGCAACTTGAGGAAAAAATGGAAGCAGGGGGGATAACGAGGGAGAGCAGTACAAGACGGGGTGGGGCTGACATCAGGGCCTCTAGACACTGGCCCCAGATCCTCCTTACGCCACTCCCGGAGCCAGTGGTATCTTCCCACCACAGACCCACAGACATAACTTCTAAATAATTGCCACTTGTTGGCTTCCCATAAAAATAATTAAGCAACTTTGGCTCCTTCTCTGGCTACGGGGCCTGGGATAACGGGGAAAGCAGTCGTCCTGCAGCACAGTGTTTGCTGCACATGCTTCCCTCACAGCTGAGTCAGACAGCTCAGCCCACGTGCTCCAACCCTCTCTCCATCCTTCAGCCCACACCGCCTCCGTGGGCCTCAGCCTGGCTCCCTTGATCTGCATTTTCCTGCCCCTGCCATAGCAGAGAAGAGGCCAGAACAGCACGAGAAAGGCAAAGCTAAGTGGTCCACTCCCCGCCAAGAGCTGTGATGAGGGTGAAGGCAGAAAGTAGATTCATCCAAGGATACCAGAGTGGACGCAACTTTGGAGACCACCTAGCTCGAGCCCATCCCCATGGACTCCACACACTGAGCATCTGCTGTGGAACGGGGCCCAGGATGTGCTGGCAGCACAGACGAGGACGCTGAAGGCAGGGGCAGGACACAACCTGCTCATTCCCAGCTTTTTCATAGTAAGGCCAAGCCAGGACCTGGCCCCTAACGCCCAATGCTGTGTGTTTAGTGTAGGGCTCAAATGGTGGCATTGCCACACATTGTCTAGACGATAATGTCAGCGTCCTGAGCTGGTTCTAAGGTAAATGAAAGCCGGCTTATTGTCTCCGGCCGAGCCGGGTGGGGCAGACTTGATCCTTGCATCTCCCTACGCCTCCATTTCCCTTTGGGGGGATCCCGCCTTCTGTTGCTCAGCGACCTTCCTTCCAGCCTCTTCACCCTCATCCCCACAACAAAATTCATGTGACCTAGGTGCCTTACTTCCAGTACACTAATTCATACTAAGGCAGCAGTGACTCGATAAGCTACCCTTCCAAAACACAATGTTACCTGTAGAGAGAAGGAGACAATGCTCAAGCTAAAGATTGAACATCCAGCATGCTGAATATAAGACTTTTAGGAACGCGACCCCGAGTGAGAAAGATGTTCCCTGCTCTCCACCCTCCAGTTGTTTTACACAGGCAAGTTCCTCCTCTGCTTGAAAATAAAGTTGGCCCTCGAGAGATCGCAGAGCCCCACGCATTCCTCGCTGGGAGAAAAGGCATAACCATCGGCAGTCCAGCTGGAACTGGAAGAGCCATTTTGAAAACCCCCAGGCCTCTGAAGAGTGAGGCTGGCTGTGTGGACAGCAGAGGAGCACTGTAAGGCCACACATGGTAGGACAGGCAGCCCCTGCAAGCACGTTCCCCAAAGCGGGTGCCTTGAGAAGTGTCTTGCAGGCTTGACCCGAAAGGTTCATGGGAACCTGTTTTTTTATGGACATCCTGATTTGGGTTCTTCGTTCAGCTGTTAGATCATCTGACAGTTATAACCCGTCATTGCTCCCCTTGCCCTCTGCCTTCCGACCAGACCTCTTCACCTTTTGTTTTCTTCTGATTTTCTTTCCTTTCCTTCTCTATTCACATTTTTTCTATCCATATACAACTCTCTCCCTTCCCCTAAAATAGAAGAGTGAAAGGAAGCTGTCACAACACACCCCTTGATTTGGCCAGACAGCCATCTGGGTCGAGCCAGTGTCTGTTACTTGAGTTCTCACAGGCTGAGCAAGTTTTTGTTGCTGTGTTTGCCAGAAAGCTTCTAAAGCAAAGGAGCCTAGAATATTCCATGTGCTGGTAGAGAGAGTGAGAGCTGCACCTCAATCGGGCTCAAAAATGTCCACGAGTGCCCCAGAAACATTGTCACTTTTGTTGACACTCATTTACTCTCCATGTGTATGTCCCCACCCTGAGAATTATCCGCTTTCGTTTGTTTCCTTTTTGAGTCTGTTTCTGTCTATCAACTCTTGTTGTCTGTCTCCCTTTCTTCTCTGTCCTTCTGCTCTCTCTCTCTTTCTTTCTCTCTCTCTCTCTCGGAAATCTTTCATGTTATTAGCACCGCTGACAGCTGATTTCAGTCATCCATTCTTTATGGGTTTCTTTTGTTTGAATGACTAGACACTGGCTCTCCTTCCCAAGGGAAGATGAAACTACCCTGGCAATTTGGTAATCAGTCTTGTTTAGTGTGAGTCTCTGGCAGGTAAAGCACGTGGGGAGATATCAGGCTGCAGGTGAAAAACACAGTGACTCCTGCAGCTTAAGCTGTTTCCAGCCACATGAGACAGTCACAGCTTACACTACAGGCTTGTCACCACTGCCCACCCTCTGCAACTTAGCACACAAAGACAGGAAGAGCACGGGAGAGCCAGAAGTCAGCCTCCATGCTCTGTACCTCTTCACGAATCCCCTTGGGGCCAAAGACCACCTCGAGGGCAGCTCTGAAGGGCATTTCCTCTGGGTATTTGTAGCCACAGATTCAGGAGAACCAGTCTCCTTCTGGCTAGAAATTTTCCTTGGAAAACCAGATGCAAGTCAGGGGGTTTCAACATAGTGGGCATGGGGGCAGGAGGGGTGCTATTCTTTCCACTCAGCACCTTGTCATCTTTGGGCTTAGCTTCATTTGTTTCCTGCCCTTTTTGTCCAATGTTTTTGCCTCCCTCATAATTCCCCCACCTTCCTCTTCTCACTACTGCCCTTCACAGATCCATGTCCGTCTCTCCATTCATACCGGACCGAAATGGAAATACTGTTTAAGAATTACTTTCAACTACCGTGTTTCCTTTATTCGCCCTTATATCCGAAGCTATTGACATCTACCCTCAGCTCTGTACATCGCAGGTGACTTGTGCTTGTTTAAACTTTGCATTTCCCTTAGCAAGGAAGCTCTTCATGCAACTTCAGAAGACTGTAGTTTAAAACATATTTCACTTTGGCCTCCTGAAAATTCCTTTCCCTGCTGCTATCTCTGGTGGCTCTAAGATTCAGCATCTCCCAACTCCTTCATATCTCTAAAGCCACACTAGTTCCTGGGATGTTCATTTCTCCTGGTTGAAAGAGGACATGAAAGGATAATGAGGACGCCCTGTTAACCAACACTTGCTGGCCCTGCCATACGGGTGACATCAAGTGTCTCTGGAAGCCCTTGGCTCCTGCCACTCCCACTTCTCAGACTGATAATTCCCCACCTGACAGTCTAGGGTTGTCTTCCCACCGTAGACTAGCTGGGGTCTCACCAACAAAGCCCCAATCCCTCGGCCTCCCACCATACCATGACACTCTCACAACTGAACTAGCCGTCTTGTCTTGCAGATCAAATTGAGAAGAGAGTAGTGACAGTGAAAACAGAGAAGCAGAGCTTGGGGTGGGGTGGGGGCAATGCCGGCTGGACCCAGACCTTAAGGTGTAGAATAGAATTTCTATCAACATCCTCTCCCTAAGTTCTAGACTAGAGATTAAAAAAAAAAAAAAGGAGCCAGTGTTCTGTAGCAGTATAGCCAGTGAAAGACCCACATACTCCCATGACATTGTTTTTGACTCATATTTTAGAGGAATTTCAGTGACCCTGATAGTATAGCCATTGCCTCAATGGCAGCCATTGGGATTGGGCGGCCCATTTCCACTCAGCCAAGACCAGCCTTCCGTGGAGGTCATCAAAGGTAGTCTGAACCTTTCAAAGTCAACATGTCCTGGAGAGTACAGCAGTGACTTATGATCTCTCCAACCAACTGACCTCAAGTGAATATTCTGGAAGATAATTTGGTTGACTACTACCTAGCCCCTAAATCTCTAGTAATCCTTGCCTCTTGGCTGTGCTAAAAAAAAAAAAAAAAAAAAAGAACAGGAAGGGAAAAGTCCTTCCCTTTTTTATACGGTTAAGGGCTATTTTGAACAACCTTTTAGTTCTCCAGAGACAATATAATGTTAACAATTGGGAAACACATGCCACTGATTGTCACATCCATCCTCTTGGGAAATCCTTCCATCCAGAACCCTCTCTCTGCCAGCCTCTAGTATTCCCTGAGCATCCTCCGTGTGGTCTAAAGATAGTACCCAGGTGAACAGGAAAAGTGAGTACATTCCAGAAACAAAGACTCACCCACTGAGGTGACACTTCGATTTGATCCTGAACTTCATTCAGAAAGACAGTTTTCTGAGAATGTCTCTTATTCACTGCCCCAGTGCCAGTCCTATCGTCGCTGCCAGCTATACCAAACCAAGCTAATCTGCATAAGTATACTGAAGTAGGTTAATTGGCTTTTCCTTTCTATTTGCCCTTAGTCTGTTAGCTGGAACACAAGCCTCTGCCTCGTGCATTGAGTAATCACCTTATTTCATTTATAAAAATTGTATGAACAAATTAATTGCCCCAATATCTTTAACCCCTTGAAAATTACCAGATCATTAGAAAACAAAGATGAAAGAATTGGCTTTGGCTGCTCAAAAATTTACTCCACACCTACTATTAGCGGGTACAGCAGTGAATTAAAGCTCAGCCGGAATGTTCGGAGGAGGTAGGCAGTTGTGTTGTCTCCTATGGGAGGGGAGTACAGGCAGGGCCTCCAGGCTCTTGGGGCATAGGTCTTAGGGAGTCTTACCACCTCTCTTCCCCAGGAAGACCTTGGATGGAGAAACTATAAGCTAACTTGGGGGATCTGGGAGCAAATCTGGGAAAAGGGCAGAGATGGATGGCACAAGTACTCCAGGCCACCAACTAATTCTGAATTTAGCTCATAAAGTAGATCTGATGCTAGGTAGTTTCCCAAGACATGTACTAGGGAGTCACGAGAGTGACAAACAACACAAACACATCTCTGGGCTGACAGTGCAGGTGCCCCAGCCTGGCTGGTCCAGGCTCCCCTTCTAGCTCACCAGGGGGTTCCACTTGCAGCCAGACAAGGGGACCCAAGACAGGAACAACTACACTGGGTGCTCTAGGACGGCCTTTTGGGATCTGGCAGTGCATCAGTGGCCTGTGGGTTCTCGAGAGCCAGGACTGTGTGTTGGGCTTCTTTGTATTGCTTCCACTTAGAAATCACTCCATGGTAGCTGTCCGATAGTTATAGTTATTTTTGAGACCATGGATTTTATAAACATGGTTGCTCACATTAGAAGAGGCTTGTGAAAGAGGCTGGCAGGCAACACTGCGCCAGGAAGTCGGAAGCGCCCTCTGAAACACATGGCTTAAGCCCGAGAAAAAAATTAATCTGTGAGTCTCCCTTCTACCCCAGTGAGAGTCTCTGGAGCACTCTGAGCACAAAGTGAGAGGCCCGTCTTCCCACTCACTGCTGCCCTCTCGGCTCTTCCTGACTGCTTCCTGTCTCCTGGAATAGAGACATATCGTGAGGATTCTTAAATGAATACATAGTATTAAAATAATGAGACACGATCGAGGTGATTAGAATACACCTAAAGCTAAATCTTGAACTAAAATATGACTTAAATAGATGAGATCTTACATAGGATCTCTAAAAGGCTAAAAGTCAACAAGAAAGAAGATAGTTAAGACATTTAAAAATCCCAAATGAGGGATTCTGAATGTTTAAGAAGTAAAATAAAACAAGTAGTTTAACCTTTTAGATGGCGGGGGGGGGGGGCTATTCAGTTGGACCAGGTAACCAAGATGGGTTCTCTAAATTATCTCCGTTCCGGTCTTGTTCAGGATGGGATTGACCCAGAAGACCTTCAGGCATTTGCCCAGTGTTCTTAGCAGTAATGTGTGGCTTTGGTAGTTTTCAGGGTGGACCCAAGAGGGGAGCAATGGCCCAAGCCTGCTGGGAACTCTGCCTACTGCCTGGCATACTACTTACTAGTGTAGACTGACCTCTGTCTGACCCTCACGCTCCCTCCCTCACTGAAGCCCTAGAGATAAAGAACTCCTGTCCATTAACACAGGAGCACAAGCACTTGAGCATCCTGAATGTCCTGTGTGTGTGTGTGTGTGTGCGCGCGCGCGCGCGCGCGTGCGTGCGCCTCTGTGTGTTTCCATGTTTTATTGCAGCCCGCTAGCAGATTCTAGTAAGCCCACGCCGTCCAGGCATGTAGATTGACCTGGCAGCTAGTATTCCTCAAGAAGCAGAAACAGATCTAGACTATGTTCTATAAATGACTGAAGAGGCGTCCCTTTCCTTTTCATCCCTTGCTTCACCTGTATCTCCACCATTCCCAAAAAGACATCCTACCCATTTGCTAGGGAAAAAGGAATTTGCTGAGAAATCTGTTGCGAAGGAGTATTTTCAGTCTGCAAGCAAATGTCTAGCTGTGCACATTTCCATCCTTCAAAACTCCCATCACACGTTTCCTTGTTTGTACCTTAACAACAGAAACACAAGAGCAACCATCTGAAAGGGAAGGGTAAAAAGCAAAGTCATGACCTTCTGGACTTACCAGCTCAGATGGTCAGGATCAGTCAGGGGCTGAGCTGTGTACCGGGGCCCAAAGAGCAGGGGCGTCTTCTGAAGACGGGCTCAGGGCGCTGGGGCAGAGAGTTGCCAGGGCATACTCACCTGCCGCCAATTTCCACAGATGCTGCCCCAAAATGAGCTCAGCAGTCAGACCCCTGAGAACAGCTTCTTAGGGTGTTAATGATCATATCTCAAATTGTGTGCAGGGCTTTCAACTTTACAGAACAATTCCACACTCATTCTTTCATGCCATGGCCAAGGTTGCCCACACCTGTAGACTAGTAGCTAAGCAGGATCACCTCCCACCTGAGCCTCGGGTGGGCTAAAGCTAGAATGCAACAAGTATAAGTTCTCAGAGGTTATCTTAGGACGACACATGGCTGATTGCAAAATCAAAGTCCAGAAGACCTCATTTATAAGGGGTGTGAATTATTTAATTCTTGGCCAGAGATGGTTCTTGGAAGATGTGAGACCCAGCTACGCAGAGCCCGCACTCATGGCGCAGAACCTGCCAGGCCTACACTTTGTACTTCTTTCACTTGTCCCCTTTTGCCCTCTCCTGCCACTGTGTTGCTCCTGTGTTAGCCAAGATCTAGAGTGCCAGCATCTTCGTTGGAGACTCATTACAGCTTATTTCTATCTGCCTTTCTTTAAAGCCAGCTGAACATACCCAATGCTCTCCCTTTATGGTAAGACCAACCCTCCAGACCACGCTCTCAGCTTCTGTGACCTCCTCTAAATCCCCCACTCTTACCCACCCGACCCCCCCGAGACTCCCGGAGCCGAGCCTGGCTCGTGTTGCATGTAACCACCATGTCCGTCATGCACCTTGCCTGCCTGGTCTCGTGTGAACTGTGACATACTCTCTGTGTAATGGTGTTCTTTTCCCTCCCTGAGCTTTCCTTTGGATGATAAGTCACTGTGATCTTGACTATCTAAAGAGCCACTGGGAGAGAACTGGACCCAAGGGCCATTTCCTGTTAAACATCCTGAGGACTCCACTGGCTAAAGTGACTAACCTTAACCTGATGCGGGAAATTTGCACAGGGCTCCTATGAGAACCATGGTAAGGCCTCCTGGGAAAAGAGGGAAGAGAGAGATGATCTAGCCAGGGGCTGGAAAGGCAGATGATGACTTCCTTCTAATCATCAATTGTCTGTAAGGACTGGCCTCCCTTGTGCTGTGAGGTCAAGGTCACAGGAAAAGGTTTAAGCTGGGATTTGTTACTGAGCATGTGGTTGAATTTCCAGTCACTCCAACAATGTTACCTGTGAATTTTTCTAAATTCCTGAAGTTCATTAAAATTAGGCTATACCCATTTTTCTGCAGCAGAAAAACAAACTTGATTCTTTGATCAGACCACTCCTGATGTGAGTCTCTGATTCACTTTGGCTTAAGGGATAGAGATGCCTCTCGGTGACATTGAAGTCTCCTTGGAACAGCCTTCTCCAAAAGGCCGCCGCCACACATTCAGTGCGTGGGTTGATTCCCTGAATGCCAGGAGCCAGCAGATGAGGCGAGACTGGGTGGGTTAGTGGTGTTTCCTGACGTACCCATCCTGGGCTGGTCGGAAGCTGCCGAGGGCAAGGCTGGACCTGGGTGTTCTCCTCACTTCACAGGGACGGCCACTTCACAGGCATCTGCTTCTCCACGGCAGTGTCATTTGGCTTATTAGAGGAAATTGTCATGTCCAAACAGAAACGTGTTTATTCTCCTTCTGGAGCATTAGGAAACTGCAGCAACTGGAGAGGGTTCTGAACCCAGAGGGAGTTCAAACTGCAAGCTTGATTTTTCTTTTTTAACTCATCAGACCCAGATGCCCTTGTGGCACCAACTTCTCAAACTCTTGACACTCACAGCTGAAGTTCCCTACTTAAGCTTGTTCTTTCTTCTTTTTTCTCTTTTCCTGACCATGGTGGAACTGACAGCTGAGTTACAAAGCCCTGAGCCTCCTCTGCATACTCCTCTGGAGGAACACAACCTCCTTTTAAGGAGAGAAAATAGAATTTCAAGTACATACACAGGTGATAGAAATGCAGAGATTGAGGGCATCAAAGGCTTCCAAATACACAGCAGGGTGGGGCGCAGGGCAGGATGCAGCCTGCGGCCTCGCCTCTTCCCCAGCTCCTGAGCACGTGGACCAGGCCCCCAGCACCCACAAGTCTGTTCTGTCTGAGGGAACAGGAGCCCTGTGAGGACCGGAGACAGCTCTGGTTTGGATAAAGAAGAGCTACTGTGAGTCTTCCCATCTGACAGTCTGAAAACTAGAGAGACCCTTCCTTCCAGCTGGTTTCTGTGCAGCCCTTCCAGGGCAAGCGGGACACACTGACATAGAAAGGCTGCCTCTGAATCCCCCGCCTCCTCGTGGGTCTCCCATTGTAAACAGGAGTGAGAGGAGTGGTCTCTGGAGCCACCAGCCACATGTGTGACAGTCATCAGGGTTAGGATAAAGGGCTTCCATGCTAGTGGGGTTTTGAGGGTGCAAACAAGGCACAGATAGTGTCAGGGAGGCTCTGACTCCTTTTAGACCTGAAAATAACTAAAAACAACGGAAGAGAGGTGAACTGAGAAGTGGGGAGGGCCAACGCAACGTCCCAGCCACAGTGGGAGACAACTCCTCCCTGAGGGAGGCATTGACAGGAACAGTAACAGGAAGCCCGAAGGTCCATTCTCTCCTGGTGCGACGCCGACAGGGCTGGGTGAGCTGCACTAGCTCTGGGAGCAGGCAAGTGGCTCCTGAGATCACCAACCCAGCTCTCTGGCCAGTGTGGGCAGGACAAGGGTCGAGGGGGTCAGTCCGTGTTCTTCTTGGGTCTGGAGGCAGAGGGTGACAGGGCCGCCTGTCCTGCCCCTGAGCCCTGGCCAAGCATGTGCCCAAGCCCAGGACCCCCCAGGTCCCACAGGCGGAGGTGAGCCCTCAGAAGTCTGGTGCCATATTCCCACCTCAGCCTGCCATGGCCTCATTTCCATCTTTCTTCCCCTGGCCCTGGCCCTCCCCCTCCAGGACTCCCCTGAGGCGATGACCTACCCGGAGCAGGACCCCTTATTACTTTCATTCCAACTGACGGCCTTCCCTACCTCTCCCTGCGCATGCCCCCACCCCTCCCAGGGTCTCATGTAGCCTGGAAAGGGGGTGCCTCCTCGAGGCCTCAGGGCAGAAGGGAAGAGAAGAGGAACAGCTGCAGAGCCTGAGGGGAGGCAAGGGCTGCACACCAGCCACTGGCCCTGCACTAACTAAGCAACACCCCATCACCTCCTCCTGGGCCGGGAGGCAGGGGCTGTGACAAGTAGGAGGTGACACAACACAAGTGCTGGAGTCCTGAGCAGCCAGCGCACACGATCCTTCAGTAGGCAGCCCACCCTGCCCACCAGGACCTCCAGGGCAATCATCGGACGGCTGGATGGAGTCCCGACCCGCCCAGCCAGTTCAGGATGCAGGACCCTCAACCACGCTGGGCCGGAGGGAAGCCAGGCTGCTTTCTAAGTGTGTGGCTGAGGCAGGGCACCTCCTTGGATGCTGGCCCCCAGCCTAGATTTCAGGGCATATGGAAGTTCCTCAAGGAATCTTCTGTTGCTCCACCCAGGAGGAGCTCAAGAACTAGGAAGGGGAAGAGGAGAGAATAGGAAAAGCGACATGGGGTCCGGGGCCTGGGCACAGCTTGACCGCAGAGAACTCAGGCTGGGTTGTCTACCTGGAGAAGGCGGGCGGGCAGCTGGCCTCCCGTCTGTGCAGAGAATCTAGTGCAGCCAACCTGGCCCTGAGCTGGCTCCAGCCCACCCAAGGGCTGTGTTGCTCTGAGCAGGCTCCAGCCCACCCCACCCCCACCCCTGCTCCCACCCCTGCCCCACCCCTCCCTGTTTCGGTGTTAACTACCACCCCGTATTGCCGATGGCTTCCAGAACGCAGAGGAGAACTCCCGCATCTCCATCACCTTCTTCCGCCTCTTCCGGGTCATGCGCCTGGTCAAGCTGCTGAGCCGCGGGGAGGGCATCCGGACCCTGCTCTGGACCTTCATCAAGTCCTTCCAGGTAGCCACCTCCACCCCGAGCACAGCGGAGGGAGAAGAACCCCTCCTCTCCTGGGCAGCAGGGCTTCCACCTAGATGGGAGGTGACACAGTAAAGGAAGGAGTAGCATCTCGAGTCAAGGCAGGGCTTACTCTGCTGCTCACTACCGGGTGACAGCAACCTCCCGTCTTGGAAAGCGCCTTGCTTTCCTCACATCTGAAATGAGTCGGTTGGACTGATCTGTGGTTTTCAAAAGCATGCTTCTGGAACCCCAGATATCCCCAAGGGAAGGCTGGTAGCTAAGAGGGAGGCTGAATGGTTCTGCTTTCTTCTCTCATTTATGTATTTTTCTGCGAGAATTGATTGCACAAAGGGTTTTTGTGGTGGAACAAATTTGAAAACCATGACCCTCGTAGCCTCTCCCAGGTCTGGCATTCTTAGAATCCGGCTGTCACCTTCCTCCCAGTAAGCACTGCAGCAGTGTCTGCTGTCCCTCCCTACTTATGGACTTGGTCAACTCTCCAGGACCCTGGTGTCGTTCCACTCGAGAGATGGTCTCCTTGAATGGGCACAGGGTTGTCCACCTACAGGATTAATTCTCTTTCCTCAGCCATCATTTTCCAGCTGTAAAAGCAGAATAGTGATCGCCTCTGGCCATCTCTGAGGAGTGTTATGTAAGCTTGAAGTCAAAGCGAAGCAACGCTCTGTCAGGTCACTTGAATTCCTTGAGGATGAGTCAGGCAGGGACCCTGCATGCGCTTGCAGGCTTCCCTGGCCTGACGCTGAGGGCAGCGCTGCCCATGGAAGCACTGCTATCAGGCTTCCCAAGACAAGGAGACTCACCAGCACTGAAGAATTCCTTCTGTGTCCCCTGCCCTGGTAGGTCTGGGCCCAGGACTGGCACAGAGTGGGTCCCTGATCCGACTGCACTGTAACTAAATTTACAGCCAGAGGTAGGGGGCGCTGTCGTCAGGTGTCTGCTCGCTTTGGACCGCCACCGAAAGGCCTAGGCACTTGCCGACAGCCTCCTGCCCTGGGACCTCATCAGAGGCCATGACTGGACCAGCACATGAGGACTCCAGCCTGACTGCACTCAGAGCCCGTCCTCCTCCCACCAGGCCCAGGCTGACTCCCCACTTCATGATGAGCCAAGGCCCCCTCCCTGCCACCCCGCCTCACCCCACCCTGAGCCATGCTCAGTTCCCGGGAACCTGAGCATTCTGGCGGGAGCTGGCCTGGGCTGACCTTGCCGGCGGGTGCACCCCAGGAGTCCCGCAGCTCTGGATGACCATATAGGCCCAAACATACTCACCCACCCCCCAACATTCCTGGGTAGGAAGAGGCAAGAGACCCGGTGACTGTGAGGAGCGGCTCTTGAATGTGGAGCGGGAGCTCCAACGCGACAAACATCCGCGTGATCTCGCAGTGCCATCTAGTGGTGCGCAGGCGCCTGGCAAGGCATTTCCTGGGTGCGCACGTGCAGGTCTCCCGACTCCATCACTGGCTCTGGAAAATTAAGTTGTCTGAGCTGCTGGGCAGATAATACCTTGAGTGAATAAACTGTGCAAGGCAATGCACGAGGCATTTTATAAGCCTTAAATCAGTTCAACCCCTAAGAGATCATTGTTACTCCTCTCATTTTTCAGATCAGGAAACTGAGGCTCAGAGAGGTTAAGAAATATGCCCAAGCTCCCACAGCTAGAAAGTGGCAGAAATAAGACTGGAGCCCATGATCTTTCTTTAAGTTTTCCTCAGTAAATGTTTTTATTACAACTAGTGGAGCAAAGGAAGGGTGTGACCTGCCTCCACCTCTGCCTCCCCAGGAAGCTTTGGTGTGTGTCCTCCACGACTTTCTCCTTGCTGTATGAAGACATATGTCTAGTCGAAGGATTTTTTTGCTCATTTTTTATTGTTTTTCTAAGATCACACTTCTTACTCTGCAACCTGCTTTTCTCAGTATACCACACTGCTTCTCAGGTGGTTAAAACCAGGTCACGGGGTGACAGTGTCATCACTCAGGCCTTCTCCCAGCTGCCCAGAAATTCTGTGGGGGCCTTGGGAGTGCCCCCGAAGCCAGGCAGCAGCGGGTGGCTGCAGGCGCAATGCCCCGGGAAAGGGTCCAGCCAGCTGTCCCCACTGGCCTCACGCAATTCCCTGTGTCTCCTCCCAGGCCCTGCCGTACGTGGCCCTTCTGATAGTGATGCTGTTTTTCATCTACGCCGTGATCGGGATGCAGGTAGGACGGCTCCGAGGCTCCACTCCTCTACCTCCCACTCCTCTTCTCAGTTCCCTCCCTCTTGCTCCTGACTGTCCCTCTCCCTCTGCCACCTCTGAGGTCAAAAAGTTCACAGGAATTGGAACTTCCCCCCAAGTGGTATCCTGTAGGTAGCAGGGCAAATGGCCAAGAACAGAATACACAGCTCAGAGAGCTTCTGTGCCCGCGGCCCCAGGCCTGGGTTCGCTCTCAGAAAAGCACTCCCAGATAATGCAGTGGACCTCAGGAG
Source organism: Rhinolophus ferrumequinum (assembly GCF_004115265.2). Taxonomy (NCBI): domain Eukaryota; kingdom Metazoa; phylum Chordata; class Mammalia; order Chiroptera; family Rhinolophidae; genus Rhinolophus; species Rhinolophus ferrumequinum. The sequence goes on from NC_046293.1 coordinate 90,568,776, forward strand.
AGACTGGTCCTTCTCAGGAAACAGCAGGGTGGTCAGCTGGCATCCCTTCCTTTGTCCAGATCTGATGGGCCTGAGAACTACCCCCAATGCAGTGTCATTCGGGAGAGAGAGAGACAAGCCGCCCCCATCAAACATGAGGCTGTGTCCAGGGGCTCCCCTCACGGTGCCCACTGCACCTTCTCCTAGAACTCTGCACCCCAAACCAGAGTTTTTCAGTCTCTCCTTGGATCCTGCAGAACAGCCCAGCCCAGCACTGCACACGAGGCAGAAGCTTTTCCTCAGCAGCTGCTTAAGTGAAATTTCCCTACTTGCTTGGTGCAGGAAGACCCCAAGGTTCACAGTCCATAACCTTTTGAGGTGAAAAGAGCTACCTTGCCACTGATGAAGGGTGGCAGTTTCTAAGATCAGCACAGCTTTAAAAGTCTGAGGTGGGGGGAAGAGGCCTCTGATTTCAAGGATACATTAAACTTGCCCACGCCCCAGACTGCTTCTTCCATATCACTCCAGAATCCAAGACTAAATTTGGAAAAGTGCTTGGGCATATGGAGCTGAAATGGCAAAGAAAAGAAGGCCAAAAGAGTAAGTTCTGAGGCTCTAATGGTGACCATAGTTACCAATAATTCAGTATTGTATACTCAGAAGTTGCTGAGAGTAGATCTTAAACATTTTTACACCAAAACAAAGTTAACTGTGAGGTTATGGATCAAAGTTAATTATTTTGATCTTGGTAATGATCCTACCATGTATATGTACATCACATCATCACCACATTGTACACTTTAAATATATACAATTATATTTGTTAACTAATCCTCAATAAAGTTTTTTAAAGAGATAATATTCTTAAGAATGTGCAGCCAAAAGAGAGAGAGAGAAAGGCCACTGAGCCCTGTGTCCCCACACAGATGCAGGGCCCTGGTCCCAACACCCGGCTGCTCTCAGCCTCAGCTCCCGCTGGGCCACAGGGACCTGTCCGGAGGCCCCATGGGCAGTTTCTTCTTACACTTGTCCAGTGTGAGGAACTAGGATCGGGGCTGTACAGGGCAGCAGGTGCCTGCCCCTGTGAGGCCCCGCCAGGTTGCATCTGGGGACTCTGCTCAGCTTATAGGCCAGCCTGCCCCAGGGTCAGCTGTGACCCCTGAAGAAACTATTGAATGATGGGTGAGAACTAGGACCCTCTCTGTCCACTGTTTATCGAGTCCCTTTCCTCTCCCCCTCTAGGTGTTTGGGAAAATTGCCCTGAATGACACCACAGAGATCAACCGGAACAACAACTTTCAGACTTTTCCCCAAGCTGTGCTGCTCCTCTTCAGGTGGGTCTCTGCAGACAGGTGCACATAGACACACCTGCATGATGCAGCCCTAGGATCTGGATGTAGAACAAGCAGGAAGTGGGCAGGGAGACAACTGATGTTGGTTCTCCCTTCCTGATGGGGAAGCTGATCATTTCGTTGTTATTTATAAAACTTCCCATCAAGCAGCCCCCTGGACACTGGCACAGCTGCTGGCGACCACTTGAAACCACTAGGGGATCAAAAGTCAAACACTGAAAGCACCTTGGTTCAGCAGCTGAACAGGTTCAAAGCCAAGCCTGCAACACTCTTGCTCTGTGACCTCGAGTAAGACATCTAACTCCTCTGAGCCTGTTTCCTCATAAAGCTAGTACAGGTGCCAATGTCCATCCATTTGCTGTGTTGGGTTACGTCCATGTGTTCTTGATTCCTCCCCAGTTAAGCCAGCCACGCGCCTTCACTTCCTGGAAGGCCATGCTGGGGTATAGCCCAGAGGGCGGCCTTTCTCCTGCCTGCCCACGAGTGAGTGAATGTGTACATGCTGCAGCCTGCTTCTCCTTCCTCATCTGGCTTCTAATTGATCCCCTGGTTTGCTCCCTTGGTTCTTCTCACTTTCCTGAGACCCCCATCTAGTCCAGGAATGGGAGATGAGAACTATTTGCCCACCCTGGCCCGGATGATTTCTAAAGGCATTCTAGTTCACAGATGCCACATGCGTGGCATTGGGAGAGGCAGCGAGCCCTTTACCATCCCCTGGGGCGCCTTTCCAGAAGTTTTAGGGACACTCTCTATCAGACAGCCCCACCTTCACCATGTGCTGTAGAATCCTTTCCCTACACCCAAGCCCAAGTAAAGTATCATTATTGCTGAAATGTTAATACAAATCAAAATGACAGGCCCCTTAAATGTCAATCTGACTTCACCACCTCCCTCAGATTGTAGGCTATGAGAATGCAAGGGCCATTTCAACTGCAACTTAACAATACTTAAGCCTGTGCCACAGTTAAAGACGGGAATTAGACACAAATAGCAGACCAAGCACATGGGTCTACCTCCTCTCCTTTCTTAAAGTCCTTGAGAAGATTAAAAAAAAAAAAAAAACTAAACCCATAACAGTACTAAGAAGAAAAAGAAATTCAAGAGTGTCATTTGTGAACCAGAAATGTTGAGGAATTCCTAAATGGAAGAAAGCAAATGGGTTTCAATTGACAAAGGAAAACAGAAATGGAATATGTACATTCTAAACCATTAGAAGGGAAAAAAGCACAGAGAAAACTATAGCAATTTGGCAAAAGAAAGGAAAGGCAAAAGAAGAGAAGGGAGAGAGGAAAGGAAAGAAGGGGAGAGGAGGGGAAGGGAGGGGAGCGGAGGGGAGGGGAGCGGAGGGGAGGGGAGGGGAGAAAAGAGAAGAGAAGAGAAGAGAAGAGGAAGAAAGAAAATTAGAACATAAAATAAGATGACGAGGATAAGAACAAAGATATTAATCATCAATAAAAATTAAATTTCTCTATGAAAAGATAGATGTTCTAATGTTGGCTTCAAGAAATCTAGCTCTAGCCTGTTTATAATAAAGTAAAATAAAATGACTTAAAGAGAATAAAAATAAAGGAATGTAAAAGAATACCAGACAGTGCTTTAAAAAAGTAGGTGTAGTAATAGTAATATCGGAAGAAATAAAATTTCAGGCTAAAAGCATTAAACAAGACAATGAGGGATATTCAATATTGATAAAAGGTATAATCCATCAAGAATACATAGCAATCATAAAAATACATGAGCGTAACAATGTAGTTTGTAAATATATCAATCAGACACTGGATATAAGGAGAAAATGAACACACACATACAGTGGGAAACTTGGATACAGCTTGTAGAAAATGACAAACCAAATAGAACAAAATAGAAGAAAGGATAAAGTACATCTAAATAACACAATTAACAAACTTAGTCTATTAAATTTATACTCAATAGATAGCAAAACCCACTGCCTTTTTGAGCACCCAGAAACATTCACAAAAATTAGTCAAGATTTAAGTCACAAAGAAAGATTCAGTAAATTCTTAAATTTCTCTAGCTTCAATACAGCAAAAATTAGATATTAACCATAAAATTAGTAGTCCCTCCAAAATCTATTCACTTAAATGTTTTGAGTCACTGTTCTAAATGACTCAGAGCTGAACCTACAAACTACTTAGAAATGAGAGAACACACTATTTTAAATTTATGAGCTGCACTGATCAATAATACCAAGGAAAATTCAGAGCCAAAATTAATTTATTTTTTTTAATTTACAGTAAGTAAACTGATAGGAGGGAAAGTAGCAAAATAACCCCAAAGTATGAAAAAATGCATTTATTAAAATAAAAGTAGAAATTAATAAAATATTTTTAAATATATTTATCAATAAACCTGAAAACTGATTCTTTGAAAAGACAATTTCCCTCAGAAATGTTTCCTCAGGCAGCCCCACAAGGACTCTTAGTCACCTAAGAACACCCGAGCGAGGGCCAGCGAGAGCTTACCAGACGCCGCCAGAACCGGGATGCTTTCCAAGGCATGGGGTCCTCTTTCTCGGGGTGAACCCACTGCAAGCCTCCCGGCCCTTCTTCCCTGGACTCCCGCTGGCTTCTCCAGGATCAGCTGCATTACCACCGCACTGGACCACTTCTGGCGCCCATCTCCACCACCCTGGAATCAGGGATCTGAACAACTATTGTCACCCCATTGGCTGTTCGGGTTGGGGAAGCAAGTGTCCTTTCTATTTCAGAGCTAAAGAGAGTTTGTTCTCTCATTTAACCAGCAAAGATTTTGTTCAGACTCTCAATAAGCAATCCAAATAAAAAGCCCAAATTAAGAGCAGCAACGCATTTCATTCCTTTCCTGGGTTATCTCAACCCTTATCCACCTTGAGGATTTTCCAGGAACAGTTCAAATAAAGTCATGGCCTGCTACTTAAAGCAAGGAGGCCCAGAATTCCAAGAGAAGACTCCCCCAAGTTCACGCTCTGCGCTGTGGGAAGCTAGTGGGACACAGTGGGCCCTGGCTTGAACCTAGCACCCAGTTTGAGTCCGCAGGGGGGTCCTGGGTGGGCTCCTTCCAAGTCATGCTGCACTACGCCAAGAAAGTGGATGTAAGAAACGTCCAAACCTGTAGAAAATTTTTATAAGAGTTTATTTGAGCCAAACTGATGACATATGCCAGGGAGCAAGATGGCAAATGCTTCCTCAAATCCAATTTTTTAAAAAAGATACAACACCTGGAATAAGAAAAGCAACATAATTACAGATGTTGAACTGATTTTTAGAATAAGAAAATATTACGAAGAAATTTATGCCAATATATTTGAAAATCTAGATGAAGTGGATGCTTTTAGATAGGAAATCACAAAATCACAAAAATTGTCTTAAGAAGAATACTTTTTTAATTAACCACAATAGAAAGGTAGTCAAAGTTTTAGCCCCAGAAAGGCCAAATATTCAATATTTTTATGTTTAATGCCTACCAAAATATCAAGGAATACATCATTCCTATGTTACATAAACTTTCCAGGAATGGAAATGGGTAGAGAACCTCCCCAGTCTTTCCAATAAGAAAAAAGGCAAGAAGTAAAATATGAAAATGTGTAGACATTGAAAAAGTGTGTTGAAATAATTGTCATTGTTTGCAAACAACAGGCTAATCCAAGTAGAAAATCCAAGCAAATAAACTCAAAAGCTTTTATAACAAATTAGTAGGATTAGGAAAGTGGAAGATTAACAAAAGAACACAATCACTTTCCTGCACTGATAATTGATAATGTGTTAAGCTAGTCAGCACCTATAACAAAATACCATAGGCTGGGTGCCTTCGGCAACATTTCTTTCTCACACTTCTGGAGACTGGAGGTTCAAGATCGAGGTCCTGGATGATTCAGTTCCTAGTTAGAGCCCTTTTCCTGACCTGCAGACATCCACCTTATCACTATGTCCTCACATGGTGGAGAGAGAGAGGAAGAGAGAGCGAGAGCAAGAGAGAGAGCTCTAGTCTCTCTTCCTCTTCTTATAAAGACACTAATCTCATCGTGGGAGCCCCAGCCTTATGAACTGACCTAACGCTAATTAACCTCCTAAGGCCCCACCTGTACATACTACCACATTGAGCTTTAAGGGCTTGAACATGTGAATTCAGGGATGGGGGGAGACACAAACTATATTTACAAACTAGTAAATATAACAGACAAGATCACACACTATCACTTTTTTTAGTCAACATTATACTGCAAGTTTTATCCAATGCAATAAGATTTTTAAAAATAATAAAATAAGGGATAAAAATTGGAGAAAGAAAAAAAAATTAAAAGCCAAAAGCATTGATTGCAAACTCAACAACAAAAAACAATTTTAAAATAGATTTGAATAGACATTTCTCCAAAGAAGATACATGAATGGCCAATGAGCACATGAAAAGATGCTCTTTTCATCGGAAGGGAAACGCAAATCAAAATTACAATGAGATCACACTCAGTATGGATGGCTACTATCAACAAAAAAACCCACAACAACAGAAAACAATAGGTGTTGGCGAGAAATGGGGAGAAATTGGAAAACATGTACGCTGTTAGTGGGAATACAAAATGCTACAGCCACTGTGGAGAACAGTATGGCGGTTCCTCAAAACATTAAAAATACAATGACCATATGGTCCAGCAATTCCACTTCTGGGGATATACCCAAACGAATTGAAAGCAGGGTCTCAAAAACATCCTGTACACCCATGTTCATAACAGCATTATTCACAATAGCTAAAATGTGAAAGCAACCCAAGTATCCATCAACTAATAAATGGATAAGCAAAATGTGGTATTTACATACAATGATTCTATTGTATGTATTCACCCTTTAAAAAGGAAGGAAATTCTGCAGTATGTTACTGCATGGATGAATCTTGAGGTCATTATGCTACGTGAAAATAGCCAGTCACAAAAATACAAGTACTGAGGTACTTAGTCAAAATTATAAAGACAGAAAGTATAATGATGGTTGTCAGGGTCTGGGGAAGTTATTGTTTAATAGGCATAGTGTTTCAGTTTTACAAGAGGAAAAGGATTATGGGGATGGGTGGTGGTGATGACTAAACAACAACGTGAATATACTTAATACCGCTAACCTGTACACTTAAAAATGGCTAAGAAGGTAAATTTGGTTACATGTACTTTACTACAATAAAAAAATAAAACATCTTTTAAAAAATTGATTGCCTATGGAGACTATACAAGTGAAACTACAGAACTAATAAAGTTCAGCAAATCTTCTATATACAGTCAATTATATTCCTTTTACTTCAGCTGCAAACAGAAAGTATAACTTTTTAAATTACCATTTATAACAGAACACTTTACTTATTTTAAATGATATACCTAGAAATAACCTAACAAAAGATGTACATGGGAAAATTATAAAATTTTTATTAAAAGACATGAAATAAGGCCTGAAAAAATGGAGAGATGGGCCATGTTCATGGCTATTAAGGACACTTAATACCACAAAGATGTCAAATTCCCCAAGTTAACCTATATTTTAATGCAACTTCTGTAAAATGCTCAAGAGGATTATTCCTGGAACTTGACAAGTTGATTCTACCATGTCTGGAATAGAAAAGGAAAATGAATAGCCAATACAGTTTTGAAGAACAAGCTGGAAGGAGTCACTCTCCATGACAGAGCAAGACTTAACTATAACGTTGCAGTGATTAAGACAATGTGGTACTGATACCAGGATAGATAAACAAACCTATGGAATAGAATGAAAAGGCTAGCATGAGACCCACACATCTATGGAAATAGAATTTATGTCAGAAGAAATATTTCAAATAAGTAGGTAAATATGGACTATTCAATAAATTGTATTAAGAAAATTGGTTATCTATACAGAAAAAAAAGAAAGCATATTTCTACCTCAGATTGAGCATAAAAATAAATTCCAGATTAATAGGCTGTATTTTTATGACCTAGATAGAATAGAGAAGAATATTTTAAACAAAATGCAAACAAAAAACATAGTGGAAAAATGTATAAAATTATTATAAATTTAAAATAAAAAACATAGAGGAGAAAATTATAAATCTGAGCACGTTGAAATTTAAAACTTAGATTCATTAAAACACATAATAAATAAAGCTGAAGACAAACCACAGACTGGAAGAGGGTACTTGCGATGCCAGTAACTGAAAACTCAGGATAGAAAGATACAGAAGGAATCCTACAAAAGAACAAGACAAATAAGCCATGACAAACAGGCAAAAATATGAACATGCAATTCAACAGAAGATGAAATAAAATTCTTGACTCATTAATCATTTTGAAACCAAATTAAAACAGCAATGAAATATCATTTCACACCCATCAGATGAGCGACACTTTTAAAAATTCACTAATACAGGAACTGACAACTCTAAACTCATAGAAATAGAAAGTATGAAAGTGGTTGCCAGGGGCTGGGGGGTGGGGCCATAGGGAGAGGTTGGTACAGGGTACAAACTTTCAGCGATAAGACGAATAAGGCCTGAGGATCTAACGTACAACATGGTGACAACAGCAATAACACTGAATTGTATAATTGAAATTTGCTAAGAGAGTAGAACTTAAATGTTCTCACACACACAAAAAAACAGATCAATATGTGAGGTGATGGGTGTGTTAATTAACTAGACTGGGGGATCCTTTCACTATGTATACGTATACCAAAGCACCACAATGTACACTTTAAATATCTTATAATTCTATGCCAGTTATACTTCAATAAAGCTAAAGAGAAAGAGCTGACAAGGCTGTACAGCGGTGGCGTTTCCCCTGCCCTGCTGACAGGAGTATACACGGGACAAACACCTGGAGAACAAGCAATACTAGTAAAGATGGAGACACAGCTACCGTCAGCTGGCAGTTCCACCGCTCAGCAGCTGTCCTAGACCTGGGCCTGTGTGTTTGGTGCAGTATTATTTCTATCAGCAAAAAACAAAAGAAAAGAAAAGCCTTCGCAGGAAGGTGGATCTTTTAAATGGTGTATTCATAGCCTTTACACCTATACAGCAATAAAGATGAATGAACTAGGTAGAACTAAAATATATCCAAAAGGCTAAATCTCAAACACTTAACATGGATCACAAAAAGAGTGAGTTTGCAGAAGAGACACTATTTGTTACCATTTATATAGCATTTTAAAACATTCAAAACAATGCTACATATTTTCATATTTAGTGAACATATCGGAGCATTCAGGGAATGATCAACACCAAATTCAAGTTAGCTGTTCTCTCCAGGGAAGGAGGCAGGGGAAGGAGCCAGAGTGTGGCTGTGGCCCATGGGTGTTGGGCTCTCTCGCTTCTCTGCCCCAGGTGTGCCACCGGGGAGGCGTGGCAGGACATCATGCTGGCCTGCATGCCAGGGAAGAAGTGCGCCCCGGAGTCGGAGCCCAACAACAGCACGGAAGGGGAGACGCCCTGTGGCAGCAGCTTCGCCGTCTTCTACTTCATCAGTTTCTACATGCTCTGTGCCTTCCTGGTGAGCTGAGGGGCACTAAACAGCCGCAGGGAAGGCGTGTGCAAGACAGGGCAGCCTGAGCCCGCCATCTCTGCAGCTCGTGGTCAGGGCCACCCCAGCGGAAGACGGCATTACTAGGAATGTCCAGCCACACTGAGATAAAGGCAGAAAGCCTGAGTCAGAGTGAGCACAACCAGCATCGCTCTTTCCACTCTTGGCTCTTGTCCTGGTGGCATTGTCTCAGGGGTCAGAGGAGATGTCTGGGGAGGCCTAGAGGCAACTTGGCACTTTGATGGGGAATGAGGAAAAGGTGGGTGGAGTTACCCTCTGTCTTTGGCTGCCCTACCGTGCAGCCTGGTGTAAGGGAGGCTGTCCAGCCCACATGTGGGTTCATCCACACAACTCTGAGGGGAGCTGCATCAAGCTCCTACCCAAGAGGGCCACGTGCCACGGGCTGGCGTTTTCAATGGTGACATATGGCTGGTCTTTGGAAATGCTGGCTTCTGCCATGCATGGTGCCGCCAGCAAAGTGGATTCAAGCGGCAAGTGTGTAGGAAGGTCCTCTTAGGTGACTCATCATAATCTCTGTTCCCTGCAGATCATCAACCTCTTTGTAGCAGTCATCATGGACAACTTTGACTACCTGACAAGGGACTGGTCAATCCTTGGTCCCCACCATCTGGACGAATTTAAAAGAATCTGGGCAGAGTATGACCCTGAGGCCAAGTAAGTTCCCAGGGGGAAATCCTGATTCCCAAAGCTGAGAGAGAGGACTGAGCGACCATACCTGTAGAAGAGGGTCAACACAGGTTAGCACTGGGTGGATCCACTAGAAACACTGAATTGCACCCCACCCCAGGGTAGAGGGTCAAGGTCCAGCAGAAGGAAGCCAGGTTCCTTTGGCTAAGTCAAGAACATATCTGCTAAGGTTTCCAGGCAGGAATTCCTGCCCATTCTCAGGAATTATTTTTGCTTTCCTGTTCCCGAATCACGAGAAAAGTTGGTCAGGAAATCGGGAAAACCAGCTCCTTGAACCCAGGTGGTTGGTAGTATCGGCTGTTACATTGTGGAAATGAGTCATCATGGAGAACAGAAAACAGTTTGTATCTCAGGATTCAGGAACGGGAAAGTGAAAAAAATTCCTGAAAACAGGCGGGAATTCCCACCTGGAAACCCTAATACCTACTCTTTTCAGTTGAATGGAAAGCTAGGAGATTCTAGAGTCAGGAATAACGGGCAGGTGCCCAAGTTAGGATATTTAGGGCCAGGTAGATCTCAGCTTCGTTCCCGCCTCAGGTCCAAGGATACTCTTGGCAACCACCACATTTGGCTGACACTTAACGAATACCTTTTGGTCAGATGATTATTTGACTGAAGCAACAAGTACATGTTGAGAATTTCATTGCACTACTAAAATCCTTTCCCCCTTGAATATGGCAGGCACCACTGGAAAATTGCTCATTAAAATCTAAAACTGTATATGTTGGTTTTGGAGTTTTATCATGCAATTCTGCAAGTCTGCACTGAGTTTGACTGATAGGGCTACAGCTACAGAGAGTTCCTCCAATAGATGGACCCCCACCGCTCAGGTACATGACTCCTGGGCTGCAGGCAGAGACCACGGCCCCTGACTGACCTTTCCCTCCTCTCCTCCCTCTTCTAGGGGCCGCATCAAACACCTAGATGTGGTGACCCTGCTCCGGCGGATTCAGCCCCCACTGGGTTTCGGGAAACTGTGCCCTCACCGTGTGGCTTGCAAAGTAAGAGATGACCTGGGTTCATGGGAGAAAGAGAAAATATGGGAGGCAAGATGCCTATTTGTCTTGTGACCTTGGTCAAGCCATTGATTTTTTAGGGGAGTGAGGACAATATTTTATGTGCTTAAAGAAATGAGCCTGAGCCAGGTTATATTTTCAGGTTCCTTCCAGCAATAAGTTCTCAGACTCTGTAAAGGAAAAATGAAGTGAATGCCTCATGTCCCACCCTGAATGAAGGACCTTATTCAGAGCGCGCTTTGCTGCCCCATCAGGCTGCATCACCTAGGCAACCTGGAAGACTCCCACATGTGATGGATGGATTAGGGTGCTGTCCTGGGATCAGAGGGCCATCAGAGAGTCCATGCATTCGCTTCAGGGATCCTCAAAGCCTGAAACTGTATTTTTCAAAAAATCACTGAAATACTCACAAATTGTACCAGGGAGAGGATCCATCCTTTTCATCAGATATCTAAATGAGTCCATGACCCAAAAAAGGTTAAGATAAACATCCTAGGTTCTGTTTTACCCAACTCTTGCCCATGTGGCCCTTGCATGACCTAGAGAGTGAGCACCCCCTTAAACTGTGTGCCAGGTGTCTCTCTTGCCTCCCTGTAATCCCAGCCATGTGACCCAGCATGTGCCGAAGTGTATCATTTCCACTCTCTCCCCTCTTCTTCCAATTCCCATTGTCACCACCCTATATGCCATGTTGCAATAATATAAGGGCTGGGGGGAAGTGATGTCAGAGAGCTGTACAGAGGAAGAAACACAAACAGAAAAATTCAGCTCTGGGAATAATCCACTCATGGAAAAATGGAGAATTGAAGGAATATAGAACCTTTTACTTGTGTTGTTTTACTCAGCTTTTTCTCACTTGTACCTCCATTTCGTTCCAAAAAGGGTTTTAGAAGATTTCCAAGGGTGTAAAAGATATGAGGGGGAAAAAGAGCACAGACTGAACGTAAGGTAAAGTGTAGTGAAAACAAGAGCAGCGGCGAATGCAGCCCACATGAGACTGCAGTGTGTCCCTAAGGGCCTCCAAGGGGCCTGGACAGGCTGCGGACTGAGCGTTAAGCTTCCCAGGGACCACGATGAAATTCACACTGTCCATAAGAATCAAGAAGATCAGTCACTCAGGGTAATTTAACCCTTCTTGACACTACAATTAACAGGAGGACATCATGTGATCTAATGAATAATATCCATGACCACATCGCGAGAGCAAATGCCAGAATGAATTTCATGGAGCTCTTTCTCGTGATGGCCCTGCGGTGTGCCGCGGGCCCCACACCGGAGCACAGTGCCATGGCAGCAGTTTTAGGGTAGGAAAGGAAGGAAGAGGGCAATCCGATCCTATCCAGTGTCGGCAAGCTTTGATCCAGCTTGATGTAGAGGCGGATTTTTCAGTATACAGGAAAAAGGAAACACTGCGTCCCCTGCAACCAAACCTCCCATTATCGCCTGTCTTATCAGGACTTTAGATGAATGTTTGCTGGCAGGTGGGCTCCCAGCAAATGCCTGCGCACAGTTGTTCTTTGCTTCCAGTAGAGAGCACACCCATATGCCGGAGCAACACCTCAGCGGGGAAGGGGGCTGGAAGCAAGGGTTTAACAGGGACAAATTCCATTCCTCTCTCACTCTGTGCAGCGGGTAAGAGGACTTATGGCAGAGCCAAGATGCTCCCCTGAACAGGTTTTGTAACCCCTCCCGCCCCCCCACTCCCAACACAAGTTTCGAGCTCGCGCCCAGCATTCACCTGCCCTGGTGGTTCTGCAGGTCCTCTCAGAACCATTGGCTGTACTCACCGGCTTTGTCTCCCCCCCTCCAGCGCCTGGTCTCCATGAACATGCCTCTGAACAGTGATGGGACAGTCATGTTCAATGCCACCCTGTTTGCTTTGGTCCGGACAGCCCTGAGGATCAAAACAGAAGGTAAGAATCACCCACAGGCCACGGGAAGATCTAGCAGACCAACCAGAGAGGAGCTCAGCCGCCTGCAGAGCGTCCCAGGACGTCCCCATGCTGTGCAGCATCGAGCTGTTTCAGTAATAACCGCCACCTCAGGGATGTTAAAGAGGCCTGGTCATGTTTTCTTTGCTTCTCGAATGCCTCCTCGCCTCTAGCTTACTTATTTTGAACTCTAACTTTTATATCAAACCCTAGAAATTATTCTGGGTGATATCTTGAAATCATAGGGTATAGTTCAAAAAGCAGAAGGAGATGAGTGTTACCTGAAGAGGGACCAAGCCCCACCTAAGTGGAATTTTATTGGCTACAAGTGGGCCTCTCAAATGCTCAACTCCCTTTTTAAATTAAAAAGACCTGTGTCGGGAAGGGGTCATAGTGGCAAATGGTGACTATGGTCAAGGTCATCACGTACCATAGTACAGGCTGCACTGGGCGCAGGGTGCTCAGGGAGCAAACAGGTAGGGGATAAGATCTCACCTGTGCTCTACACGGCAGGCCATGCTCCCTCGGACTGTGTCCGCCTGGAGGGATGCCCTTCCAGCTGGCACAAGGGCACCCTCTGGGCTAGCAGCAGCTTTGGCGGAGATCATTGGCTGTCCTTATCATTGATAAGTACTTCTGAAGCACTCAGTGCAACAGGCTCTATGAAATGTGCTTAAGAAGAGCACGTGCCCTCCAAGATTTTCTAGCCTATTAGTGTTTCGCAGAATGTGGTCAAAAGACCACCTGCCTCAGATTCAACTATTGGAGCTTGTTTAAAATACTGGGTCCCAGCACCAGCTCAGATCTCTTTAGTCTCAGAGCAGGGCTCAGGGATCTGCACTTTGAACCAGCTGCATTATGATTCATACAGGAACTAAAGTTTGAAACCCTCTCGTACAGTAATCAGAGAAAACACAGATGAGACAAGCAGTATTCTTCTTTCCCTTCTTATACCTCTATCTTAGAGTCTCAGGCTGCCAGTCACGGTTTTTTTTTTGGTGCACCAGAAGGAACGCTGGGCAGGGAGGTGGGAGACTTCAATCTGATAACATGTGTGATAAGTCATTTATTCTCTCTCTACTTAAGTTTCTTCATTTGTAAAGAAAAGAAAGGTAATGAAATGATATCTGGCAATTCAGTTCAGTGACAACCACAGAGAGGTGCCTTCTCTCAGTGAAAGCCTTCCAGAAATTAATAGAAATGTTTGAAATGAAGGAAAACAAGAAAACAAAAATAGGCCAACAAGATATATGTCAAAACAATGAGCTAATTTAAACACACACACACACACACACACACACACACACACACACACACACTTTAATGGTCAAGTTCTGCTGCTCAAAGGAAACAAAAGCTGAAGAATATACTCTCAGAAGCCAATGCTATTGCTCCATCTGAAATCATTGTAAATATCCCTATTTTTGACACTGAAGAATTAAACACACATTTAATGTGCGTGTGTGGTGTGTGTAACTAGAAGGAAAATAGGAAGGAAATCCGTTAACATGTTCACATTGATTATCACTGAGTGGTACAAGGGGCAATAACTTTTACCTTCTTCCTTTACTTTGGTTACTTTCCAATTTTTTACCATGACTATTACAACTATGCTGAGGAGGAAAGACTTTCTTTTCTAAGGAGAGAGGGTATAATGACCACTAGAAGGAATATGCTGCAATATTAAAGCTTGATGTAAATTGAGGATATACATTTTCATTCCATGGAGGAAGGAAAAGCTGATACACTGATACACTGCAGCCAGATTCCTCACTGTTGAAAACGTGCTGTCAGAGCAAACCAAGCCCCAGTGAAAGAATACCAGCCACGGACAGAAATGCAGAAGGAGCTGATCCAAAATAATCAATACACAGAACCACTCTTGAAGAAACAAGCATTCCAGACACAAGGGGAGAAGCCAGCCACATGGGAACTACAGTCAGAATTAAACCAAACTTTAGACACAAAGACATTTCTCTACTATGCAACATTGTCCCTGAATTGTGCACTTAAAATTCTGTTAGGTGGGTAGATCGCATGTGAAATGTTCTTACCACAATAAAATAAAATTTTAAAAAAAGGACTAGCTACCAAAAGGCCCACCAGGCCAACTCAGGGGCAAACCTTCATCAGAGACAAGCCCCCTCAAATATGTTAATCTCTTAAGTCTGGAAGGCAAAGCCAAGTTCTTAGAAGCAACTAGAAAGAATATGAGAAAGCATCTGCATTTATGGGGTTAAGTCTTCATCTGTCCTTACCCTTCAGACTTTTGAGAATGGAAGGAATTGGAGAGAAATCAACACGTACTTCAGAGAACCAGTCCCAAACCAAACAAACCTTTGGGATGTGGAAGGAGGATATTTTGAAATACTTAGATGATGTGAAACAACTGTTAGTGACATTCCACAGTTACATGGATCATTGTGAGAATAAATGGAGGCGTGAAGAAAATGTAATTAATTCTTCTGGAAGATGCATCTATTGCCTAGGTCTGCAATAACAAGTTATCACAAACCAGGTGCTTAAAACAAGAGAAGTTTTTTCTCACAGTTCAGGAGGTTAGAAGTCCAAAATCAAGGTGTCGGCAGGGGGTCCCTTCCGGCACTCTGAGGGAGCACCTGTTCCATGCCTCTCTCCTCGCTTCTGGTGCTCGCCGGCAGTGCTTGGCGCTCCTGGCTCACAGCTGCCCCTCGGTCTCTGCCTCCATCTTCATGTGACTTTCTCCCATGTGTGTCTCTGTGTGTCTCCTCCTCACCTTATACGGACACAAGTCACATTGGGGCAGGACCCACCCTAAGTGAGTACGAACTCCTCTTAACTAATCATATCTGCAAAGACCCTGTTTCCAACTAAAGTCATAATGTTTCATGTGGACATGAATTTGGAGGGGACACTACCCACTACAGAAGACAAGTGTATTTGAGCATTATATTAATTCAGACTCTCACTGCACATGTCAGAAATCGCTAACTGCCTTACCCAGGAAGGGAACATAACCATGAAGGGCTCCTCCATGACTAGAATGCCCTGGACTGTCCTCTGGCTTCAGGAACCAACATCCACACAGGGGACTCAGGAGTCTGTCCCTCTCTCCACTGCCAGCTCTGCTCACTCCTGTTGGGCTTCCTTCCGAGGGAGCCTCCCTGGCGAGGCCACAGAAGGGATTCAGCTCGGGCAGCCTGACACCAGAGGCTGCACCACACTGCCTCCCTGTGCGACAGAGTAAACGATCAGTGTGGACACACCTCATTTTATTGTGCTTCACAGATTTTGCGTTTTCATCAACATCGAGGCAGACCCTCCACCAGCAAAAAGATTGCATGAGACTCACTGAAGTCTCAGATGATGGCTAGCATTTTTAGCAATAACGTATTTTTTAGTTGAGGCATGTACATCATTTTACTAGAAATAATGCTATTGCACACTTAATAAAAGACTACAGTATAGTGTAAACATGACTTTTATATGCACTGAGACACCAAAAAAAATCATGTGACTCGCTTTATTGTGATACTCGCTTTATTGTGGGAGTCTGGAACTGAACCCTGAGTGCCTTCGAGGTCTGCCTGTATAGGTCTCCTATTGCTGCAAAACCAATCACCACAAAATTTTGAGGTTAAAACAACACCAGTTGTTAGCTCACAGTTCTGTAGGTCAGGAGTCCAGCCATGGAGTGGCTGAGTTCTCTGCTCAGGGTCTTACAAAGCCAAAATCAGGATCTTGATCAAGACGTGTCCTGTTCCGGAGGCTCTAGGGAAAGAATCCACTTCTGGTTCATCGTGTTGTTCCGGTTCCATCCACTTCCAGTTCCATCGTGTTCCTGCAGTTGTAGGACTGGCTCTCAGCTGGGCACCACTCAGCCCCTAGAGGCTGCTTGTCTCAGCGGAGCAGGTCACAGCATGGGTGCTGCTTTCACCCCCGCCCACGCAGCCATCTCCGCCTCCTTCTGCTCCTAGTCAGAGAAAACCCCCTGCTTTTGTCTTTTGACTGCCTACTCATGTTACTTTTTTGTTTGTTGGTTTTGTTTTGTTTTTCATTGAGGCATACAGTTGACGTGTAACATTATATTAGTTTCAGGTGTACAATATAATCATTTGATATTTGTATATTTGTAAAATGATCACTACAGTAAGTCTAATTAACATCCGTCACCATTTATAGTTAGAATTTTTTACTTGTGATAAGAACTTTTAAGATCTACTCTTAAAAGTTCTTAGCAACTTTCAAAGATGCAACACAGTGTTTTTAACTGTAGTCTCCATACTGTACATTATGTACTCATGATTGATTGATTTTATGACCAGGAGTTTGTGCCTGAGAACCCTCTGCTTTTAAAGAGCACGTGTGATGAAGTCAGGCCCACTAGACAATCTCCCTACCTTAAGGCCAATTGCATTGTGTCATATAACCTAACCACAGGGTGATGCCCATCTGATTCACAGTCCCAGGGATCATGCAGCGTGTGTCTATATTGTGGTGGCAGGATGTCGGTTGCGGAGCATCTTAGAATCCTGCTTAGCACATCCTCTCTTACAGCTGCAGGTCTCAGCTTTCCTTTTGCAGGGCTACAAGGCCAGCATCCCCGAGGCTGCATGGGACAGGCATCTAACTGAGCCTGTTTCACGTAGAGGAAGTAGTGTCTTCTGCTTCCCGCTTCCACCCTGAGGCTGTGCCACCTCCTCCCCACAGGAGACTCAGCATAAGGCCTTGACACGGAAGTCCCCTGCATGTGGACACTCTGCGTGGGTTTGCAGGGGAGACTGCTCTTCCACACAATCACCACCTTTCCCTTACAGCCCACAAGCCATGAGAAAGGCCATCCATGGAGAGCCCCTTGTGCTCTCCTGGTGGGTGGCTGTTGAGCTCAGTCCAGCACCAGCAGTCTTGTCAGGTCTAAGTGACACCCACAAAGAAAAGCAGTGCATCGGGTGAAGGGACGTCACCGGCTGGCCTGAGCAGCACGCAGGGAAGACAGGAAGGGGATAGCGGTGGACAGGGCACAGGGAGGAAGGAAGAAGGAAGGGGAACGGAACGCGATATAAAGAGAAGGAGGATGGAAGCAGACAGTGGGAAGACTGGGGAGAAAGAAAGTAAAACGATGGATCAGGGTTATTTGTGGGCACTTTATGCAGAGGGCACGACCGTGGGGCCATCCACGGGGCTAATGATCATTGCAGCCTTGCATCTCCCTCCCCTAGGGAACCTGGAACAAGCCAATGAGGAGTTGCGGGCCATAATCAAGAAGATCTGGAAACGGACTAGCATGAAGCTGCTGGACCAGGTGGTCCCCCCTGCGGGTGGTAAGTGCTCCCTGAGCTCTACATGCTCGGCACTTGCCAGCTCTTGAGTCCACTAGGCTTGCGGGAGCCCTGCTTTCCTCAGACCCTGCCTGTGGGCTGAAAGGCCTTACTGGTTAGAAGGGATGAGAGTGCCATGCCCTTCACAAACTCAGATACAGGCTGTCAGGTTGGAAAACTGGTCTTGTTGTGCATTTCACAGATGAGGCCAGGCAAGGCCCCTTGAGGCTTAGAGGCTTGGCATAACTCCCAAGGAAACTCTGCAAAGCATAGGTTTCCCCATAAACCGCTGGGCTGATTGCTCTAGGAATAAAGGGGCCCTAAGATCCTTTGGTGGAAATTCTTTTTGTTTTTCTGAGGGCAGTGTCTCTCCACCCTGTGAAACCCAAAGCTCCCTTTTATAACAAATAGTTTATAATGCCCTTATTACTATCCTGAATGAAAATCATAGCTAATATAACCTTCCTACATATATAATTTCCAAAATATTCATATAACGCTTTAATACAAAAATATTACAGTCAAATGTTTTTCGATATATAAATGCTCAGGTTCAACTATGCCAGAAATTAGAATTAACTGAAGAAATGCTTGCATACACCCAATTATAATGAATAAGTATGTTTAAAGTAAGACCATATTGAACATTGTTGACATTTTGTATTTGTCATTTTGAAGTAAGGGCTAAGTATATTTAAATAATTATATATATATATATATATATATATATATATATATATATATATATATACACCTAACATACGTGCACATGCATAGAATTAATGCAGACTGAGACAGGCGGTCAGAGACAGTGGGTGACTCAGACACCACAAGGAGCACTGCCATCACAGACACAGTTTTCCAAAACGTAAACCTCTCTTGGTCAAGTTGAAACAAAATAAAGTCTTCTATCAATGTAGACAGCAGTTATATTCCTAGAAAATTCTGGCTATATTAAAACCATGCAAAAAAATGTTTTCTGCTCATGTGTAAAACGAAGTTAGGTTCTTAGCTCAGATCATTACAAGCAGGTTGTCCCCCATGTGGACATCTAGCATAACACTTAAAAGACATGTAGAGTGCAAAGCTATTATTTGTTGCCAAAACATACCTGTGCTGTAAGGGAAACATCTAGAATCACTTAGTTCCAGTAGCATCTCCAAATCACAGTGACAACTGAAAATGTCCCATGCATTCCCAAAACACTCCTTAAAAGGTGATGCCACCCCTGTTAAGAACGACTTCCCGGAGGGAAGGCAGGACTGGAGCTAAGTGAAGAATCACCTAGACAGATCAAGCTCTACCTGGTGTTGTGCATACACTATTTTATTTACTCCTTATAATGTTTCTAGGAAGTTCGCTCAAGGAATTAAAATTCTTAGAAGCTAAGTAGCTGACCCAAGGCTACATGGTGACTATCTAGTAGAATCAGGATTCGAACTCAAGTCTCAAAGACACCAGAACTCCGAGCTCTTCCCCTGCAGCAGTTCCTCCCTGATCACCCTGGACAGGTCACTCGGGGGTCTTTCCTCCCACATGGGAATTAGGCCCTTGCCAGGTGGAAGGCCACTCTCAAGGAACAACTAGAAGCAGCACCATCACACACCCCTACATCTGACCCACCCAGCTGTCTGCCAGGCCCGTTGCCCATCCTTCACAGAGAACTCGGAGATGGAGCCAAGGCACTTCTTAGGATGCACGAAACCTTCCCCTTGGAGACTTACTGGCTTCATTCCCCAAGTGGTTCATCCCCAAGACAGGGGCTGATTATGTCATGGGTAACTTGGGGGCCCCACCCAACAGGGACCCAGCCAAGCACACGGAAGAAAACCCAATCTGTCTGGTTGAAAGAAAAATCCAAACTTAGAAAGGAGGAAGGTGCTCCTTCCACCAACCCCTCCCCCTAGCCTCTAAGCAGAACTATTTTGTACTTCGGGGACTCACTGGTCAGTTTATGCTGGCACCTGAAGCTTTGGAATCAAGTAAGAATTTGTGAGCAATGGCAGTTAAGTAAAAAAAAGCAAAGTAGGAAATAATTTCTTTAAAAGTGAGGATGAAAATATACTTGCTTATTTGCAGAGAGCATTTACATAAAGATCCTCTGGAAAAATACTCAAGAAATTAATTAAAAAAAAAAAAAAAAAGGTGATCAATCAGGAGGTGGTAACCTAGCAGATAGGAGAGAGACTTTTCACTATGTAACTTTTTATGTATTTTTGTCTTTTTGAACCATGACAATGACTGTCTCTTCCAAAAAAAATTAAGTTTTAAAAATTCAAAAAGTTTGGATGCTGAAAAAAAATTAATGAAGCCCAACTGAATTCCCCTTGTTTACCTCCAATTCCCTGTCCTGTCTTCAAATGTCTCAGATGATGAGGTCACGGTTGGCAAGTTTTACGCTACTTTCCTGATCCAAGAGTACTTCCGGAAATTCAAGAAGCGCAAAGAGCAGGGCCTTGTGGGCAAGCCCTCCCAGCGGAACGCCTTGTCCCTGCAGGTGAGGGGAGACCGGGGCCACACCCCAAGGAAGGGCCTCGTCACCTTCCTCTGACCTCTAGCCAGGGTCCAGGTCTCTCACCAGTGGCCTGGAAGTCCCTTCAGAGACTGATGTGTGAGGGGGGCACGTACTCCTTTCCCTCCTGCGTGCTTCCCACACACACTGCCGTCCGTGGTCCTGCCTGCTCCACAGCCCCCTGTCCCCAGCTCTCTGGAGCTCGTCTGAAGTCCCCTGGCAGCCCCTCCTACCGTGCCTTCATCTTGCTTGGGTGGGCAGATGGATTCTTCCACTCAGGGGCAGACAAAAGAGGTCCCGAAGAAGCACACCCCCCGGTTAGTTCTAGCTCACAGATGCTCCCTCGGCAGGCCCCTGGGGACGGGGACACAGAGGGTCGGGGGGCCTCACACGTCCCCCTGGATTCCAGGCTGGCTTGCGCACGCTGCACGACATCGGGCCCGAGATCCGACGCGCCATCTCTGGAGATCTGACAGCTGAGGAGGAGCTGGACAAAGCCATGAAGGAGGCTGTGTCTGCTGCCTCTGAAGACGACATCTTCAGGGTAGGTGGACACCATAGTTGTACTCTTACCTTCATAAAGTTCAGTTTGAAGCAGGAGGGTGGGCGGGTGTTCTGCGGTGAAAACCCAGGGAGAAAATCCACGGAGCTGTATGGCAGGTTCCAAGCTCTTCCTGCTCAGCCATTTCCTATCCCTCCAACTTTTCCAAGCCTGACTCCATCCCAAGCCAGGGCCCCCAGGACATGCCAGCTCAGAGACCATCACTGGCCCTTGGAGGAGGAAAGAGCCATTTTCCTAAGGGAACTGTCTCCAAGGAGAAACTTTTACATTAAAAGCTGCAAAGTGGTGGCCCTTAGGCCACGTCTAATCTGCAGATCTGTTTTGTTTACCAACATTTGAAAATCTGGCACATCCAAATAAAAATCTAGACTTCTGACTTCTCTTGAAAAACTTCAGAAGTTCTGGCAATATGGGGCTTGTGCCCCCCCATGGCAGCAGAGCGCTGAAACCAAATCGCAATTGTTCTCTTGAGATAGAACATGTGTTTCCAGGTCACAAAAGTCCCCTCCAGCCTTCGCTCCGCTTTCCTCGTCACGGAGGCTGACCACAGTTTTAATAATGAAAACTGAACGTGATGGCAGTGGGGGGACTCTTACACCCAGCTCCGTTCATTCAGACGTGGTGCCTGTCTAACACTGAAAGCTCTTAGCTAAAAATCTTCCCATAGGAAGGCAGACGCTACCGAGCATAACTGTGCCAGGTGCAGGTGCCTGTCCCAGCTATCCCTCCCAGCCCCATGCCAGGGTTCCCAGGCTGTAGAAACACAGGGAGGTGAGATGAGCCTGTCCTGCCTGTAGCTGTTCTGTCATCGCCATCCTCATCCTCATCACTGTGAAATGTTAGTTACCGGATGGCCACAAGGACACAGCACCCAGTGAGACCCCATACGCCAGCCTTGCCCACTTGCCCGGGACAAGAAAGAATGCTGGAAATAAACAGTAGTTCCCAACTGGAAACCTCTAAGAACCTGCAAGAGGAAAAGAGGCCATAATATAATTGATGCAGTAAATTCATCGTCCCTATTTTCAAAACTGTTTGGCCAACACAGTTTGTAGCCCAGTGATCCAGTTGGATTTCCATTTTTTAAAATCTCATTAGAATCTTTTGGTCCCTTTCCCCACCCCTCAGATTTCACAGCGCCTTGTTGCTGCCAAACCAAAAGGCTGACTGCAGTTACATATTGCCTCCCAGACTCGTCCTTGAAACTCAATCCTAGTCTTTAGAAGTTTCACTAGAAACTTCCAGGCAACAGCCTCCCAGCCTGACTGGTCCCCACAGGCCATCCTGTCCCTCACCATTCCCCCAGCCCTTTCAGAAGGCATTGTCCGGGTCACGTCCACGTGAGGGCAGAGCACCCCACCCCGTCTGCCGTGTGCTGCCTGCTGTGGCTGTGCTCTCTGGAGGGCAGGCAGCTTCCCGTGCGTTGGTTGAGAAGGAGAGGTCGCCGAGGAGACTTGCTCCTCCACACACCCCTCCCGTCTTGCCTGCAGAGAGCTGGTGGCCTGTTCGGCAACCATGTCAGCTACTACCAAAGCGACAGCCGGAGCACCTTCCCCCAGACCTTCACCACCCAGCGTCCGCTGCACATCAACAAACCGGGCAACAGCCAGGGTGACACCGAATCACCTTCCCACGAGAAACTGGTGGACTCCACCTTCACCCCCAGCAGCTACTCATCCACTGGCTCCAATGCCAACATCAACAACGCCAACAACACTGCCCTGGGCCGCTCTCCCCGCCCCACCGGCTACCCCGGCGCAGTCAGCACCGTGGAGGGCCGCGGCCCCCCCCTGTCTCCTGCTGTCCGGGTGCAGGAGGCAGCGTGGAAGCTCAGCTCCAAGAGGTAAGCAGGAGGACACGCATCCAGCGCCTGTGCTCACTCCAACCCAGAGGGGGTCAGGGGAAGAAGAGTTCGGCCCGGGCCTGTGACTCATCTCTGTAGCTGGGGTGGAGCTGCTGCCCCAGGTCCAGTGACAGAGCTAGGCCAGTGCTGCCTCCCAAGTCCCGCCTCCGATTATCGGTGGCAGCCGTGCTCGGGAAAGGCACCATAGCCGCACTCGCCAGCAAGTGTCCTGAGGAACACAGCTCTGCACAGGGCCTCCTCTCCTCTCTCACCGTACCGAGCAGGGAGAACCTGGACCCTGATCCCCAAGATGCTTGCATCCTAGCTGCACAAGAGACTCTGTTCCCCTGGTCTTTCCCAAGACTCTGCCCAAACCTGGCCTTTGGCCCAAATGGGAGGGGAATGAACCTATTGCCTCCTCTTTGTACACTTTTCACCCCTTCAGGGAAGGGCATTTGAGGAGCAAGGGGCCCTTGGCTGTAGCACTTGCACGGTCTGCCCCAGTGTAGGGTCATTGCTGGTAGTCCTGACTGTACCTCCCACTTCCTTCCTGGCTTTTCCCTTCCCGTGCTCTGCTCCCTGGGGCTCCAGGATTCATTGCTCTGATGTGCTGGGATGGTAGGTGCCTGCTGCTATACTCTGGGCTCCTGGAAGCATCGCCTGGGACTGCAGGCTCTGCCTGTTCATATCAGCAGCTCTGCTCCCAGTCTGAGTGGGAAGGGACACACCTCTGCGTCTCACCACCTCACCCTTAGCTGAGCATCACTTCCAGAGCAGGACAGCTGTTCCGGCAGGACGGCAGACTCCCAGCATGCCAGGTTTTCAAGCAGGTCTTCTTTCCTGCCCTTGAGCTTAGAAAATTATCGAGAAGTGCAAGTGTCTTTCCCAATCCCTGGACAAGTGTTCTGAAGCTGCTTTTATTCAAGGAACCAGTGTTCCTGCCCACTGGTTTGCACTTCCATTCAGAATATCCATTTTCAAGTGGCCACATATGTAAGTGCACACAGCCCGGACATTTAACAGTGTCTGATGACAGACAAATCAAATTGGCCATCGGTCTACCTGACTCTGGAAGACTGGCTGGTTAAACCACCCAAAAGCAGTGTTGGGTGAGTCCTGTGGTTCAAGAGATGACTATCGATGCCTTCTACGTGCGGGCCAGTGTGCTCGCCACCAGGTTTCACATTCTGATTGGAAAGGCCAGCTTCGCACAGGAGAATGTCCGGGTTTACGTGGCCATCCCACGCCTGTCTGGGTGGCCCCTCCCATCCCACACCTGTCTGGGTGGCCCCTCCCTTTCCGGCAACCCTCCTCCCCTTCTGCAGCCTTCAGGGGTTCAGTCCTAGTACCATCTTCTCCCTGCTCCCCTTATCCAACCTCTCGTTAAGAAGGCTCATTGTGTTCCTCATTAGCTTCTCAGTGTAAACCAACACCTCCCTCAAAGGGAATTTTCATTTTAAACTTTGTATTAAATAAAGGGAGATAACCATTTTAGAGAGAAGGCTGGGAGAGACATTGGGGATTTCTTCCTCTCCGATAGATACATCTGCCAAAGAAATAGGATGCACACAAAGCACCCCGCACAATGCCTAACATGTAGTATGCGCTCTCTAAATATCAGCTCCCCCACTTCCCACTGCACTTGGTAAAAACAACACTCAGGGCAGTAAGTTCAGCTTGGTGAAGAGGGACAACTTAACCAAAGTTCCAGCTCTGAGACCTTGTCCTTCATGTCACAGCTCAAGGCTAAGTGAGGTGGTTCCAGTGCTGGCCTGGCTTTTGCTGGGGACAGACCAGCATGCCTTGCACATGGGGACCCCCAGGAAGTGGCGTTTTCTGCCTGCACCATTCTCTGTGCAGCGCATCCCATTGTGCCTCACCAAAGCTCCTTCCACATCCCTCTCTTCTCACCCTATCGAGAGCCTTTGGCATCACATCTGTTCTTCAGTCTGTGGGGTGAGCAGCCATCTGTGAAGCCCCATCCCCAGCCCCCGAGAACTGCCCTTACTCTTCCAGAGTGCCTCTTGGGCCCAGGGCCAAAGCAGAGGCACTGATCCAGCACTCAGTTCTGAGAGAATAAACTGGGATATTTCCCTGATGCCCTCATGGGTTTGAAGATAAAGTGGACCCCCCACCTTCAGTATCTACAGGAAGAATGATGGAAGAAGGTACCGAGCTAGGCACAGACAGGAAAAGGGAGAAGACCTAGGCCAGAACTAAAGAAGACGTGACCAAATGAGGAGCAGACTCTGGCCCAGAGGGAAAGCAATGTAATCCAAGACACATCCTGATGTGGGAGGGGCTCAGGCTAAGCAGGGACTCCGGCTCCGCAGGGACTCAGGCTCAGCAGTGGCTCAGGCTCAGCAGTGGTTCAGGCTCAGCAGGGACTCAGGCTCCGCAGGGACTCAGGCTCAGCAGTGGCTCAGGCTCAGCAGGGGCTCAAGCTCCGCAGGGACTCAGGCTCAGCAGGGACTCAGGCTCAGCAGGGGCTCAGGCCCAGCAGGGGCTCAGGCCCAGCAGGGACTCAGGCTCAGCAGGGGCTCAGGCTCAGCAGGGGCTCAGGCCCAGCAGGGGCTCAGGCCCAGCAGGGACTCAGGCTCAGCAGGGGCTCAGGCTCAGCAGGGACTCAGGCTCACTCCCCTCTACTCAGAAGAGTAAATCCCTCTATGTGAGGCTTCTTTCTCTGCATTCACTCCAGAGATCCAATATCAAACTCAAAGGCAGGTTGAAATATGACACCAGGACCTTCCCAGCTCTGCCCAACAAATGCCCAAAGACCCAGCTGTCTATAGTGGGGGTTGGGGGGTAACAGCCCTCTCACTGGTCCACCCTGCCCTATCAGGTGCAGCCCAGGACCCTTCTTTAAAATCCTTTCCACTTTTCAAAGCACCATCTCACTTGTTGCTTCATTTGTTACTCACATGCCTCTGAGTCAGGCGGGGCATATGTTACTCCAGTTTTACTAA
Source organism: Rhinolophus ferrumequinum (assembly GCF_004115265.2). Lineage (NCBI taxonomy): Eukaryota > Metazoa > Chordata > Mammalia > Chiroptera > Rhinolophidae > Rhinolophus > Rhinolophus ferrumequinum. The sequence continues at coordinate 90,594,467 of NC_046293.1, forward strand.
TGAGGATTCTGAGACATGGGATGGGCTAAGTCCCTTTGCCAGAGGAAGACTGAATGGGCTCAGAACTCAGTCTCCCTGGGTCCTGACCAAGAGGTCCTTTTCCCACATAGAATCCTAATTCCAGTCCTAACCCTTGCATGTCTCCGCGGCGTCCTCAGCAATTGCAGGAGAAGGAGGCCGTGGCGGCTGTGTGTGTGAGTGCACGTGCACGTGTGTGCAATGCCGTGCTTGCTTAGGGGCGCGCAGAAGGGCTGGCGATTTCTGATGTGTTTCCTCTTTCTTGGACACTTCAGGTGCCACTCCCGGGACAGCCAGATAGCCATGGTGTGTCAAGAGGAGGTCTCTCAGGGTGAGACCTATGACGTGAAGATGAGTGAAGATGGCGAGTACTGCAGTGAGCCCAGCCTGCTCCCCACAGAGATGTGAGCTCTGCTACCTCCCCCCTCCCCCTCCGCAAGCCCGCCTGCAGGGAAGGGTCTGGGTGAAGGGCAGCTCCTGGCATCCCTCCTCTGGAAATGGTCTGGGAAGGGGAGGAAACCACAGATCAAAAGAGCACCTGCAAAGCATCTGTCACCTCATCAGGGAGATGGAAGCCCCCAGATCCACACAGACACACATAGTCCCTGGTGAGCGTGGTCCTACCTCATGATACAGTGCTCACAAAACAGGAAAACTTCTAAACATTCTTTTCACTGCAATGAACCAATAAATATATTTTATAGTGAGACTCAGTTACACACATACATATATTATTGGCAATTAAACCAATGTTCATGAAACTACTTATAATAAAGCTACCCAGCAGAGGGTGCTGTTAGCAAACAGTGGCTGAGATTTTTGTCAGTCCTGGAATCTTTTAAGAGGAGGATTTTTTAAACTGCAGATCTAGACCCGTTAGAGGGTTGTAACATTTACCTAGTTATGATTAGCGCTTTTAAAAGGAAGCGTAGCCTAGCACAGCACAGAATAGCATTGACTAGGGTAGAATGAGACAATATAAAATAGCATATCCAGTGTCAGAAAGCCAAGTAGCATTTTGTGAAACATGTTTAATTGCCAATATATGTGTGTACTGAGTCTCACAAAATGTATTTATGACTGTGGGTTGCATTCAAAAAGTTCAAGATGCACTGTTTTAGAAGCTTTCCTGAAAGCACTTTATAATAAGGAAGGACCAGCCCTTTAGGCTTTTGATTTTTAGAGTGCAAAGTAATACATGGCCACGTATCCTAGAAATCAGGAAAAGCATATGCTTCCATCTATTTTGGCTCTCATTGAGTGTTGGTGTGTCCATGCACTCTGTTAGATCGTGAATAAATCAGCCTCAGCACTCAAGGAGATTTTGCAAACTAGTTAGGAAGCTAAGACGATCTCAGAAGAGGAAGGCAACATGGAGATTGTCTAACTGATTATTCACAGAGTGCTGCAACACTAAGGGGTACAGACGGTCAGAGACGGTCAAGGTCAAGGTGACCGTAACAGGCGCCAGGCACAAGGTCAAACAGGAGCTGGGTCCTCAACAATGGGTACGATTTGGATAAGAAAATATAATAGAGAGGGCTTACCAAGCTGAAAGTGAGAGGAAAGGCTTGGAGGTGTTCATTCAGAAACTTTCCAGAACATCTCCAAATGCTGGAAGTCAGTGTGCTGGGAGCAGAAAGACAGCACTGCCTCTGCCCTCCAAGTATGTGGAGTCACACAAGGAACGGAGAGTCGGCCTCATCTGTAAAAGGAAGGGGTGAGAATGCAGCCTGAGAGGGACAGCTATGCCCCCAGGGCAGGGGTAGTGAAGTCACCTTAGCGGACATTTTTTTTTCTGTTTTATGTGTTTATTATACTTGTTACGTTTCTCATTTTGTTTTGAAAATTATTACATTGTACAAAATAAAAGGGAAAATTGACAATCATCTAAATTACTGAGGATAGTCTATTGAATAATTAAATTTACAAAGTATATTAATTTTTAGTGGACATTTTTGAAGGAAGTAGAACAGACTAAAGTACACTAGAAACTATCGAAGTGCAGTAAAGGTGAGTGCGGTTCAGGACGTGTAGTTCAGCGTGCTGTGTCTGCTACTGGGACTGTGTGAAACACAGTTCTCACCATGTCCCCATCAGAAAGGCTTAGAAGCCATGGCTCACTGTCCCTGAGGGCCCCGGCAGCTCTGCTGTTCACTGACAGGGTGATTCTATGGCATTGTGGGCAACTGCTGTGTGCTCTTGATAATGAAGGGGTGGGCAGGCCAGGGAGAAATGGGGGGGTAGGGGTCAGTTGGGTACATTTAGGCGTGGTCATGGTAAATACCACAGGTAACAGAGGGGCCGAGGTCATTCCTGAAAAAAACCTTGTGGACCTAGAATTTTTTTTCCAATTTTCTCAACAATTTTCACCCAAGAGTGCCTCCCCTGCCTCTGATCAGAAATGGCGGGCTCAGAGTAGACAGGCTGTGTGTGAGGAGCTGGAAAGCTGTGCAGCCAGAGAGCAGGGCCACATTTCCTGGGGGTGGCCGGTTCCTGCTGCCCTCCCCAAACCTTCATGAAAATACAAGGCGGGTTCCCTTCACTGAGGACGAAAGCAAACTGCCTTCTGGGATGGCACCTGTCCCTGTGGTGCACTTCTCAGTTTCCAGGAACAAGCCCCAAGACTTCTCTGTTCCAGGCTCTCCTATCAAGATGATGAAAACCGACAATTGACACCCCCTGGGGAGAACAAGAGGGACATCCGGCAATCTCCAAAGAGGGGTTTCCTCCGCTCTGCCTCCCTAGGTAAACCCTCACACATACTTCAGTCTCAGATGTGGCCGGCCAGTGGGCACCCCGGGATGACTGGGCAGGCATTCAGGGGTGACAGAAACTGTGCCTGGCTCAAACAACCCCCACACAGTGGGCTGGGCAGATTTCCAAAGCAACAAGAGGGAATTCCAAGGGTAAGGCTGGTTGGGATAGGACTGGGACATATGCTACATGGTATGTGTCAGAGAAAGATGGAGGGTAAAGAGGAAGTGTATTGGGGCCACTAACACTGCCCCTTTCCTCCCCCTGGGTACAAGGCATCATAGACCTGTCCTCTTCCAGCTGTGACCCCAGTTCTTTGGCTTTGCAGGTCGAAGGGCCTCCTTACACCTGGAGTGTCTGAAGCGACAGAAGAATCAAGGGGGAGACATCTCTCAGAAGACAGTCCTGCCCTTGCATCTGGTTCATCATCAGGTAGCCTACATTTTGGAAAGGCCACTGGCCACCACCTAGTAAATGAGACAGAATAGATACCAGTCTCCCCTGTCTCAGACACTGCTGCGTCCCCACCCCTGGCCCTAACAGTCCCTGAGTGAGAGGGCTTTTCCTAAGCAGGTGAGTGCCTTAACAATGTCTGCCGTTTCCCAAGGTCAAGACGTAGGAAATACTGGTGAGCAGGAGCGCCTCGTGTGGTTCCAAGGATCCGCAGCTCCAGGAGTCCACCTGGGGTTTCTTCTTACTGTGGTGCAGACACCCCCTCCCCAGACACGCTTCCACTACAAGGCACTCAGGCTGATATGGTCGTACCCAGAGTTGCAAAACACCTGTAAATTTAGCTGCACAAAAACCCATCCACTGAAACCGAGAAATGATCAAAGAACCTGCCAAGCTCATGGTCAGGAGGAGGGAGAGACATCCAAGGAAAATGGGTCCAGAGAGATTCAAAAGTTGACATTTCTCTTGGCACGGCTGACTCGAAGACAGTAAATCCAAGACACCAGCATCAAACATGCTCTTACTGTCTCAGAACTGATGGAAACATCAAAGAACTATATGAGGCCAGTCTCTCACCTCCAGGCAAATTAGGGTCTAAACTAGTTTCCCACACTTTTCACCTCTTTAATTTTATGCTCCCTTCCACGGGCCTATGCTTTCAATGATGTTCTTTTTTACTCAAAGGCATTCGACTGCCAATCAAAGTCTATAATCAGCATCAGATGGCCAGTGTGACTTGCCTAAGTTGATGTTTTTCCAGCTTAAAAAAAATGTACTGTTTTACGTAGCCTGTGTGGCATTGCGTACATTCATGTGATCTCCAGGGACCCTAAGCTGGGGACCATCAAAAGCAGTGGCCGATGGAGGCTGGCAGGCTGCGGAGACCCTATGTGTGCTATTTGTAAAGATTTCTGGAGGTTGATGTCACTCATCTGTTCTTATCATTCTGAAAGGAAAAATTCCTCTTTATTTCCATTCTCCCTTCATGTCTTTCTGCTACCTTCCATCCACGCAGCAGTTCCCCTTCTCTCTGCCTCTCAAGCTGGGTGTTCCCACCATGCCAAGGCGCTGTCCTGTGGATGCATCACATCAGAGTAGGCCGTTGTGGCAGCTGACATGGGGACTGTGACCCACCCTCAGGACACTCAAGCACAGGGAGTCAGAGGACACAACTATATAAATAGTTTAATCACAATACAGTGTAAGATTTGAATAATAGTTCAAAAACAAGGTGAGCTGGAGATTGGCAAGGTATTAGTAATGGCCCAGTTAACTGTAAAACTTAAAAGTGTAAGTGACGGTTTTCTCTAGCTCTTTGTGGTGCACAGTTTACCTCTTCACAAGCCTCATTCACTTGGACCTCAGCGAGTACTCGTTTTCTGATTGTACAGATGACACAGGTATCGTCCTCTCTAGTCTACTGATGAGAAAACCAAAGCGAGAGAACTCACACCTAATAGGTAACAAGGCCAGTGCTAAACACCAAATGGTCTTGATTCCACTCAATCACGCTTTCTAAAGCCACAGGAGAAAGAGATCACTTCAGACTAAGATGATCACAAAATACGTTTTAGGATGGCTGAAACTTACATTGGGTCTTGATGCGGTTGGATTCAGGTGGGTGAAAATGATGGTGGTGTGAGTTCCAGGCGGGTGGAACTAGCCGGAAACAGTGGCTGCTAGGAAGTAGAGGCCGGCCCCTTTGGGGCCAGACCACTCGCAGTAACTCATGCTCCTTGTGTGTCCACAGGCATTGGCAGTGGCAGGCCTGAGCCCCCTCCTCCAGAGAAGCCATTCCCCCACCACGTTCCCCAGGCCATGTGCCACTCCCCCTGCCACGCCCAGCAGCCGAGGCTGGCCCCCGAAGCCCATCCCCACGCTGCGGCTGGAAGGAGCCGAGTCCAGTGAGAAACTCAACAGCAGCTTCCCATCCATCCACTGCAGCTCCTGGTCTGGGGAACCCACGCCCTGTGGCGGGGGCAGCAGCGCCACCCGGAGAGCCCGGCCTGTGTCCCTCACGGTGCCCAGCCAGGCCGGGGCCTGGGGTAGGCCGTTCCACGGCAGTGCCAGCAGTCTGGTGGAAGCGGTAAGTGATTGGGAGCTGCACAACAGACGGGGAAGGAAAGGCCAGAGGCAGCCAGGAACTGTACATGGAGAACCGAGAAGGGAGCATCTCGTTCTCTCCCAGTAGGTCAGATGTCAAGTCTCCTGGCCAGAAAGACCCTCACCGTCAGGGCCTGCGGTGGGAGGGAATGGCATGCAGAAAGTTAGGAGCATGCAGTACGCTGTTGGCTTCTGTTGGGGCTGGGCTGATGCAGACAGAGGGAGAAAACGTGAGCAGCACATCCCTGCCACAGCCCAGTGACCCCCAGGGAGGGCCACAGGCTCCACTACACATGCCAGAGGATGCTGTGACTGCTCCAAATGTGAGCTTGCGCCTCTGTACACACAGTTCTCGAGCCTGGTTGCCCATTAGAATAAACTGGGGAGCTTCAGAAACCTGTGACTGATTACATGGGTATTTTTAAAAGCCCTTTGGCGACTGTAATCCACAGCCAGGCTTGAGAACCTCTTGCCTAAAACAAGAGTACTTTCAGGCCCACTGTACTCTGCCCAGCCAGAGCCTTGTGCCGTCCTGCCACCACAGCTAACAGGACCTTTGACAAATTGGAATAATCCCTAAGGATGACAAGGGTGGCAGGGTCCCTAGAAGCCATTTCATATGAGAACTGGTCAAGGAATTCGGGAAGAAACCAGGAGAGGAGGTGACTATGCATCTCAAACTTGTAGGGCCCTCGTGTCCTGGGCAGGAGGCCTTGAATGCAGGACTGGACCGAGTAGAGCAAAATGACGGGCAGGCAGATTTCAGCTCACACGACAAGACCTTTCCAAAAGAGCTCGAGGAGGGCTTTCCTGTAAAGGACTGAGCCCCCTGTCATTTGACATGTGCAAGCAGAGCCAATGCCCAGCTGGTCATTAGGCTGTCGTGCAGGGGGTGGAGCAGTAAACCGATGACTCCTAAAGTCCCTTCTAACTCTAAACCCTGGGCTTCACTTGGCCTTGGTGACCCACACATCACTGAGCGCCTGCCACGTGCAGGCTTGCTCCAGGTGAGGGACAAGGCTGAGGAACAGCGTCTCTGCTCTCATGGGCTCACGTTGTGGTGAGGAAAAATGATAATAAATAAACATGTAGGTAACGTGTGAGGAAGGAGTGGGAGCTATGAAGAAAACTAGCGCAGGACAAAGAGTAAGGGGGGGGCAGGGCAGGACAAACAGAACTGGGGGAAAAGTGTTCCCGGTTTCACTCCACTGCGTCCCCCGCCCCCTGGCTCAGGGCTCACTGGCTGATTTCCCTGAAACCAATCACTAATGCAGCTGCAGCTGCTAGGAAGGACGGTGATGCTTTGGGATGGCCCACTGGCCCCGAGCAGAAGCAGAAGCAGAGGCGGGTGCAGGCCTAGTATTTGTACTCCGGGATCCTCACCCCCAGACAGGCAGCCAGCTGGTGGGTAGTGGGCAGGGCTAACAGCTTCACCAAAGAACGAAGGTTTCTTGGAAATAATAAAATGGGAGGCATCTAGGCATGGCCTGGAGGAGAAAAGACAAGGCATACTGGGTTATACCTGTGAGACAGCACCCCTGCTGCCCCTGTGGGAGCCAAGGTCTCGAGGATTTGGTAACAGTTTTCAGTAGCGCAGCCAGAAGCTCTCTCCTCCAGCCTGCACATCCAGAATTCCTCTGGGTGACGCTGGTCAGCAGTCCTTTCCCCTGAGCACCTTGCGCACCCCACACCACCCCCACACACACCCCCACACACACTCACACACTCCTGAGTTACAGTCACAAGTCCCTTACTCTAGCCCCAGAGAGGAGTGCAGCCGCAGGAATCATGTGCCTCTTTGGTGCTTCTTCACGCCCCTCCCCCACTTCAGGTCTTGATTTCGGAAGGACTGGGGCAGTTTGCTCAAGATCCCAAGTTCATCGAGGTCACAACCCAGGAGCTGGCGGATGCCTGCGACATGACCATAGAGGAGATGGAAAGCGCTGCTGACAACATCCTCAGTGGGGGCACCCAGCAGAGCCCCAACGGCACCCTCTTACCTTTTGTGAACTGCAGGGACCCGGGGCCGGACAGAGCAGGGGCCGCGGAGGACGAGCCCTGTGGGCCGGCCCAGGAGTGTCGGAGGAGCGAAGAGGAGCTGCAGGACCGCAGAGCCTACGTCAGCAGCCCGTAGTGGCGGGGCTGGGAGATGCTGGGTTTTTTATCTGTTTCAATGTTCCTAAAGGGTTCGTTTCAGAAGTGCCTCACTGTTCTCGTGACCTGGAGTTAACCGGAACAGCGTCTTCATTCATTTCGTTGGGACAAGACGCAGAGTTGGGTGGTGTGGAGAGTCAGCTTTTCGGGGGGAAGAAAAGCAGCAACCCCAGTTTGTGTCCGCGGAGGCAGAGTGATGAGGAGGTGGAAGGGTCAGGGAGGGAACAGGAGAAGCCCTCCCATTGTATTTCAGGCCCTGTGCCAGGAACCAGCAGTCGCCTTGGGCACAAAAGGGACCCTCAGCTTCCTGCGGTAGCCCTCACCGAAAGGACCTTTGTCAAACGGGTGTCTTTCAACTTTGCTTGTAAAAAAAATCATTTTGCACATATTCTGTACAAGCCTCACTGTCCCCATAGAGCCAGGGCCCTGTAGTTTGCAGAAGGGAGCGGGCATGACTTCCCGAGGACCCAGCCCGACCCCAAGAGGGAGGAGGAAGCAGGAAAGGGGGGGTGGGGGGAGGGGGGGAGCCCCGAAGGAGGGCGGGCGGGGCAGCGCGGCAGCTCCACGCCAAGGCCAGCCGCTGCCCGTCTGCACAGGCCACCCAGCTCCCGGTCCCAGCCCCGCAGCACGCCAGCCTCCAGCGAGGGGAGCGGCACTGCCCGCCGGGAAGGGGCAGCCAGCTCCTGACACAGCAAGGTGGTGCTGAGCTCCTGTTGGGCGCTCTGTTCTTCTGCGGTTTCACATTTTTCTCGACAGCATGTTGCAGTTTTCATTGTTTTGGTTTTGGATTTCTTTAAAATTTTGTTTTCCCAAGGGGAGGGGAGGAAGAAGAGTGTTTACAAAGTTCTGTAGCCACCCACCTTACTGTTGTCACCTTTGCAAATGTAAATCAGGTTTGGTTTGAACGTTTTATTTAAACGGGTGTGGTTTCCTTTTTCTACGGAGGGTTCAACTGAGCTGCAGTAGGAGAGTTTTACCAGCCATTCTGTATGCCCAATAATTTGTTATAATTTCCGTAGGTAGTAACAAAAAAATTTGGGGGGTTTGGTTTTACAATTTAAAGGTAATCAGCAATGCACTTGATATGGTCTTGCACAGTTGGGTGACTGAGTGGGTTCTTGTGAATGCCAGGTGTATTGGTGGGTGCCAGAAAGAGGAAGCATGTATGAGTGTGTGTGTGTGTGTGTGAGAGAGAGAGAGAGAGAGAGAGAGACAGAGAGAGAGAGAGAATTATGTAGGTAGTGGGCTGTCTGTATGCTTATGTCATACGTGTGTACGTGCACCCACGCAGCGCGCCCATGCGCCAAATGAGTACGCAGCTCCCCATTTCTGGGTTAACTGGGGAGGTCAGAACCTGGGGCCATTTGAAAGCAAAAACAAACCACTGTCTCTGCTTCTGAAACGGGAATCAGTAACTCTTTGCATTTTCTGTCCCACAAGATATGCAAAAACAATGCAATAATATTCATTTTAAAAACACAATTGTGAGTCTTGTTGGCATTAAAACTGTATTTTAAAAAACACACAGAAATTTATGGGAAAAACTCAAGAAGGCATTTTGCTTCAATATATTCCGTGTAATGTTTTATTGCATTGATAATGTTTCTGTTGAAGAAACCGTTATACTTGAATTCAGGTCAGTTTCAGTATTTTACAAATATTTTTTTAAAACTGAATTGCAATTGTGCCAAGCGAATATAATGAATTGAATTAAGTTTGTTTTTGAATTCACTTCTTGTATATTTTGCTGCATGTAAGTAAATCATTTTGTATTTGGAGTGTGACAGGCTTTACCTTTGAACTTTTAAGTGCTTTCCTATATGTGGGTGGGGAAAGGGAACGAATTTTCTCTTAATTTGTACAATGAGCAAGGGTCTCACCAGTGTAAATCATTATTCTACTATCCACCAACAGGTTTGGACACGACTGTTTTGCATATCTTGTGTTTGCTTCGGTTTCCCTCAATTTTTCCAAAATTATAAGATAGGTATGTTTGTACTACATCTTGCTTCGAGAGACCAGGACATATCTTATTCCAGTCTTCACTCTATCTAGTCTGCACCAATGCTCTGACCGGGAATTTCTCTAGGAACAGCCCCTCAGAATGCCAGGGGTCATGAAGCATTCTGACCAGCGTCTCTCCTCACCTCGTTGGCATCAGTGTCCCCCAAGGGAGAGGAGAGGTGGCTGACTTTTCTCTTCACTCCCACAGCACAAGCTTTGCTCAGTGGTTTCTCAGGAAAGTATATGCTGACTGAGAGGATGGGATTAGAGCTGGGCTGGTGGGATGGGAAGGGAATCCTTGCTCTGGCAACTGCTCTACCCAAACTCAGACAACAGGGGCTAGGAAAAGGCAATCAGGTAAAATCTTTGTCCATCCAGACGTCAACTCTGTCTTGCTCACCTCTCCATCTTTTCTTCACTCGACCAGGATTTCCTCCCCTAGGGTGTGTGGCGGCTGTGGAGGGCACCAGGACGAGACAGGGAGCACCAGGAGTTCACAGACATGGAACCAGAGACTGTGGGAGTTTCTTTTTTGCCAGTTGCATCGAATCTACCTAGAACATCACCCTATTAAAACTGTTTGCTTCTAATAGATTTCAACAATGATGGTTGAAAAGAGATTGATTTGGGGAAAACAGGACCCAGCCATTCACCCAGAATTTACCCATTGAATCTCCTCCAGTCCAGTGTTCTCTCAGTCCTTCTTGGCCCTTATATAAGCAACTTAGAAATTTAAAGCGGGGAAAGTCCATTCCTCAGTGAAGACGAGGAATGGACTTCCATGGACTGGTTCATGAAAAAAATGGAGATATGTGCCAGGTTCTCCCAGGTTAACATGAAGTCTAGAAGCAGTTTCTTCCTGCTTCTCCAAGCCCAATCCATCCAAACATTCTTGGTTCCTTTTCAGTGCTATCAGGGTCTTTTAGAAATTAAGTTTAGGTGTCCCTCTTTGTCTAGTTTCCCAAAATGTCTGCCACTGTGTTGCTAAGATTTTAGTTATGATAAAATCCTTTTTAGGGGAGTCCTTTTACATTGATGTCTGGTTCTCGCTATACATTTGATTCCCAGATAAAATTTGGAATCTTAATTGAACACACACACACTCTGCATTCTATTTTCCTTTTGGACTTTTCATCTACGTCACCAAATCTCATTGACCACTGGCATGGGCTACAGGCTGGGTTAATCCCAGCTGCTCCCAGGGCCCTGCCTATGTACGGACCCTCCCCCTTCACCACTCATACCCACAGGCTGCCTTCTCCTTTACAGTCAACTCTGTCAGGAAGGGCAGCTAGCCTTCCTCCTTGCCCCCATAAAAAGTGTCGGCAGTAACAAGGGCACTTTGTCCTACGCTGCTGTGAAGGAAGGGAGTTTCAGATGGGACTTCCCTGTCTAGGATCTTTCTGAGCCTGACCTCAGGCTCAACTCACGCAGGACTGACATATGATACCTGTTATCACAGACTGGTAGAATCTGTCATGACATCAATGAAGCTCATCCACGCTGTACTAAGTGATGTTTACTTTCCACCTAAAGTATATAGAACTTTCCCATGACCTTGTAAAACAATGGTGAAATCTGAAAACCCTCGGGTGGCAGGAGAAAAGCAGCCAGTGCTGAGGACCTGAAGGACTTGAAGAAATGCAGCGTAAGTTCTGCAAGCTGGTAAACTTGATTTTTATTATCATCTGACGAGCTCCAACCTCTTCTATTTCCACAGCTTGGTCTTTTAATAATTATTCATGTGCATAGCTACATTAAACAGATTTTCAGCTGTCTCCTTTCTGCTTGTTCCTAGAAGGTTCTTTTTGGTCTTGGGGTAAAAAGAAGAAACTTTTTCCCCTCGATTTTGGCTTGATTCATGAACTTTTCTGTGCCTCAGAAGTTACAGTTACAGTCATTCCGTCAGCTTCTAAGTATGACCGGCATCCCTCTGACTGGGAGACCCAAGGACAACGGGACAAGACTTCCTTACTCTATTATCCTTCTTTGGGACCCCGCTTTCAAATTTCAGAGGCTTGTTTGGAGTGAAGCTGCCTATCACTTCCTCACAGCCCTCTCCTTCCAGAACTCCACCTTATCGTGCAGCTGCAGACAGTACGGCAACCACAGAAGTATACCTTCCAATGCCAAAGTAGTATCTTTCTGAGAAATAAGAGCACCCTGAAAATGAGGACTTTGGAAGTCATCAAAAGGATGATGCTTGCTTCACAGAGGCCAGTTGGTACCTGCCCGTCACTCTGAAGGCCAAGACATACAACAAGAACTTGGAGTAGGCATAAAGAAGAGGCCTGGCAGTGAGTGTTCTAGCCTCATCCAACCACAGTCATGCATGTTGCTAAAAGGACAGTGGTCTCTCCATCCCCAGAGACCCAGAAGAATTGAAATATCATTATCTAAGAGTTAGACACAGTTTAGCAGAGAGACCAAGAGAAGGGCAATCTGGTTTCAAGAGGACCTCTTTAAGTGCCAGGTTAGAAAAATACCTTGCTGATAAGAGTCCAGGCCAGTTCTGTGTTTGAAGACATGGCTCTGGTCTGAAGAAATGTCAGCACAGAGAAAAGTAGAAGAGAAATGGGGGCAAAAAAGGGCATGTTTTGACTCCCTATATGCCTGTTCTCATTTGATGGAGAGAGATGTTCAATTCAACCACCCACAGCAGCCCGCACAGAGAAGAGACTGAACCTCCAGGATCTACTTTGGAAGAAAAGTAAAATTTTAACTGACATCATCTTCCCAACCAAACCAATGTATCTGGCTGGATGTGGGGCGCCTGCCACCCTGTCTTCCCTCTCTGCTGATGTCCCTGTGCCCGTATTAGCCAGCGTACCACCTGAACCAGGCCCCAGTAGGAAAGCAGGAGGTGAAGCCCTAACCTCACTGACAGTCACGTTCTCAGTTGTCCAGCCGTACATCTGAGAAACAGGAGGGAGGGAGTGTCCTACAGCTGTCAGGGGTGGGGACTCTGTCCCCTTCCCTAAGCAGCTCTCTCTAGTCCAGCCTCCTGGCCCAGCCACTACTTCTTCTTCCTCCCCGCCCCCCCAATCTAGTGAGAGAGACAGAGGATTAAAAAGGATCCCATGTGCAGATTCTGACATAGTTTCTTTGCGAAGCAATTCCTGGCTTCAACTTATTTATTTATTTATTTATTTATTTATTTATTTATTTATTTATTTATTTATTTATTTTTCAAAGCAATGAAACATTGCTTTTTGGAGGCAGATACCAATATAATAGGGAAATAAATGGGCTTCTGCCAGATTTCTATGTTGTTGGGGAGACACTTGAACACCACATACATACACACACTCACACACACATGCACATATTCTTAAGGGACAAGTGCTGGCGCCGTGGGTGAGCTCTAGATAAATGAGTCTGTCCCCTCTCAGAAGGCTGAGCACTGTATAGAGAAATAGGGAGAGGACAAGAGTAGCTTTCTTGGGTGCAAATAGTGCCAACTGAACCTGTTATTACTAGGAACTAAGTCTTATTTATCTACTCCTAAAAATCAAGACCTTTTCCTCACGTGATTTTAAGAGGTTTGGTCTACAGCAAATGCAGTGGTAAGATTCTCAGGCTCTCTGATGTATTAGAAAAACCATTTAACCCACCTCTGAAAGGAATTAGAGATTACAGTGGAATATCTTAAACTAAGTTAAACAAACCAGTTCACCACTGAGAGCAGAGACAGAGTTGGGATTATTCATTAAAAAGTCCCTAAATTCCTACTAAATTAAGGAAGATAAAACAAAGGTTAGATAATTAAACAAAAGCTTGATATGTTGCATCACCAGAGTCAAACACTCTCCCTTCCGATCAGATGCTGGCCTTTTCACAGATGTCTTTATTCCCTTTGTGAGGTATCCCGTGCACCCCAATTTTAAGAATCTAAATCATCTGATTTGTATCAGACTCCTAGAAAGAGCGCCTGACACTTAATCTACCATGAATCACACATTTGCTACAAATTTCCCATCTGAAAATCACCCGTGCACGTCATAAATAGAGACTGTTACACCAAGGTCATCATCAGAGAAAGTTGGTGGGAAAGGTGGTAAGTACTAAGAGAGGGTAATTGCTATGCAGGGAAATACAGAAATGGACAGAATGGTTCCTATTTCCAGTTTGGGCCTGAAGAACTCCTGCTCTGATGTTCTTAAGAGTCCTCAAGTTTAGAAACAAGGGATGAGAAGGGAAAAGGTTGAGCAGGCACCAGCCCCGGCCGTGATTTGCTGCTCAAGGATCCTGAGGGCTGAGATGCCAGAGCCAGGGAGGGAGTTGCTCCCAAGCCTACAGCCAGGCTGAGAGAGAAGGCTCCTTGTTGTAGTTACAGGAGGAACACAAGAGGCTGAGTCACTGGGTCCTGTTCCAAACCCCTCTCCCTAAGATGCCCCAACATGGAGAATCTACACCGAGGCTAGATAGGACAAAACAAACCTTGAGAGTCAAGGGTAGTTGGGCTGTAAGCTAACAATCCTGTGCAAAGTGCTCCTTCAGAAGGCAACTCAGACTCTGCGGGCACCTCTCTGCTTGTTCACATCACACCATCAGACATCAGCCACATCCCATTCCCCCACACTTGGGGTCCCCACCCAGGTTCTACAGCACCCATAGCTGCTTCCTGACCTGCCCAGAACATATGCTATTGTCCCAGTGCCTTGTGGGAATAAGGTCTAGTGCAGAGTACGCTACAGATATCAAGTGCATGAACAGGGTTGCACAGTCTGTGATGGGAGTAGTTGAGAACAACCTGTGGAAAAACCCACAAGTTCATTACGAAATAGAGTGGTAGATCCTCAGTTGGTGAAGCACTGGAATGTCTATTACTCGCATAATTTTCCTGTTTTATTCTAACCCCAGAGGTACAAGCAAAACTTCCCTCCATGTACGAGACTCCAGATACAGCCCAGCCCATCCATGCCTTCTCTCCTCACGTCCTCTTGCTCAGGCCTACCTTCATGCCCCCAAACCAAGCTGTATCGTGCTTGTTTTCAGAGAGACGTGGGAATTGGACAGTGCCTCCATTGTCACCCCAATGCCTGTCACCATCCCCGACACCTGCATACTCCATACTTCCCCTCCAGGCTCCACGACCTCGCAGTCTTACTATTGTAAATATTGTTGTACAGTTTGTAATCATCAAATAATCCCGTTATCAAAGGCCTTGCCTGCTGCGCCTTCTCACCCTTGAGAAGGCCAGGGAATCTACAAGGGGCAGCCTTTCCAGAGGAGCTTCAGGGTGATCTCTGTGTGAGATGCTATGTATATTCCTGTAAGATTGCATTTTTATCTAAGGAATGATGTTATTTAAAAAACAAACAAAAAACAAAAAACAAGAATTGCAAATAAATTTCTTAACAATGTCTACATTGGTTTAATCGTATCTTCCTTCTTTCATATCTCTTCTCCTGTTTCCTAGAGGTCACAGAAATATACTTAACTGTCAAATTATCATCTGATTCTCCAAAGGGGAAGGAGGCTGGGGAAAACATGGGAAATCTGAATGCAATGGTAATCTCCAACCTTATTTCAGCAGTGAATTTCATTATCCACCTTTTCTTTCCATTGAAGAGCTTAACAGAAAAATGTTCAAAAGTTGACAAGGAGACAGAATAGGAGGAATTAAATGGATAACCCACAAAATAGAATCTCTGTGCCCCAAATATTTGGAAAGGCACAAGCTGGTTTTGAATGAATGAAGGAAAGAAGGAAGGGAGAAGGGAGTGAAGGGAATGAGAATGAGGGAGAAGAGATAAGATAATGTACTTTGAAGACTCTAAAAATGCAAGTTCTTTTTTGTGGTTATTAAACTGACGCAGACAAAGCTCCACAATAATTCCCTGTGTAAAAATAATTTGTACCAGAAGTACATGTGTGTTAGTTGGGTACAGTTATAAGAACAGAAACCCTCCCACCTTTGCCCCGTGGATGATCGATCCATGCTGGGAATTACAGGACCACAGCCAATCTCACTGCTTCTCTACTAGAGCGTCCCTGCACCCTGCCCCACCACCCGGACCCTGAGCTCTGTAGTCTAGGGTTGTATGAGGAGCAAAGAGGTGGAACGGCTGGAGAGAGTAGCAGAGGACCAACCTCCTCTGACACTGCTGTACCCCAGTTGCTGGAGCAGGTTGGGGGTGCCCACCCTGTCTCAACCCCTTGGCAGATCACCACCAATAGTGAGATGTCATTTGTTACCAGTAATTATTTAAGTGCCAAAGTTTGCAAATGCTACTTTTAACCAGCTAGAACAGATTCAAGATTTATCCTATCATGAAATTACTCTGTCTTGCATGTCGCTATGCTTTTTTGAATGGGAGTAAAAGGAGCGGAAGAATAGCCCATGGCAGGAATTAAACATAACAGTGGCAGTGTGTCACCAAAGTGAGTCAGCCTGTGTGTGTAGGGACTCATTTCTTGTTATGATTTGGTGTCAGCTGTTTCCATCTGGCCTGCCCTTCAACCCCTCTACCTGCATTGGGTCTGCTTCTGTCCATTTATTCCTTTCTTCCCTCAAGGGAAACATGGTATTGATCTGATTGGTCAAGGTATAAGATATGAATTGAGCCACAGTTACTAATGGACAGGATCACTGTGTGGTAAAAAGTCAGTATGCATACATGACACTCCTTCGTACTTTATTTTTCCTGCCTTCATATAGTAAACAGAAATTGCCGTATACCAGAAGCGATGTGTGACACGGAGCATTGTCATGATGAAGGATGACTTACGGCACACTTTAAAATACACTTTCTCTCAACCGTAGCTCACACCTGACTGACTGCACGGAACAAGTTGACACTTGTCACACACTGTTACTAAGGTTTGATGCGCCGCTTCCCATATTGAGATCCTTGCCTTTCTGTTGGATGGCAAGCAGCATTCACCATATCTTGTGATCACAAGGGAAGGCTCTGTGTCACACATCGCTTCCAGTATGGCAACTTCTGTCCAATAAAAATATTACGGTGTGTCCTTATCCACCTTATCTACTGGATCTGGCACTGTACAATTTCTGGCTCTTCCTCAAAGTTAAAATGACCAGGAAAGGTAAACGTTTTGAATCAATTCAGGATGTCGAGGCAGCCAGGACAGCACAACTAAAGACACTCACGAAAGAGGACTTCCAGAACTGCTTCAGAAAGTGGCAAGACCAATGGGGTAAGTGTTCGAAGCGAGGAGGAGTATTCTGAGGGGAATTAATGGCAATGTGTCTTTTACTGTAATAATTTTTTTTTTAAAGATTTTATTGAGGAAGGGAAACAGGACTTGATTGGGGAATAGTGTGTACTTCCAGGACTTTTTTCCAAGTCAAGTTGTTGTCCTTTCAATTTTAGTTGTGGAGGGTGCAGTTCAGCTTCAAGTTGTTGTCCTTTCAGTCTTAGTTGTGGAGGGTGCAGCTCAGCTCCAGGTCCAGTTGCCGTTTTCTAGTTGCAGGGGGCACAGCCCACCATCCCTTGCGGGAGTTGAACCAGCAACCTTGTAGTTGAGAGGATGCGCTCCAACCAACTGAGCCATCTGGGGGCTCAGCGGCAGCTCAGCTCATGGTGCCGTGTTCAATTTTAGTTGCAGGGGGCGCTGCCCACCATCCCTTGCGGGCGTGAGGAATTGAACTGGCAACCTTGTTGTTGAGAGCCCACTGGCCCTTGTGGGAATCGAACCGGCAGCCTTCGGAGTTAGGAGCGTGGAGCTCTAACCTCCTGAGTCACCGGGCCGGCCCAATAATTTTTTTTTTATTTAAACATTCCCCATAGTTTGTGATCACACCTCGTGTATGACTTCCTGGGGAATCCCACAGGCAGGGCAGGACGTGGTGTTCTTCAACAGCTTAAATAATATCAAAATCCCATCTAACCCCATCAGATAGGTCGACTATTTAACCCAGGTGTTTCAGTGATGCCCCATTGACATTCTTTGTGACACAGTTTTGGAATCAGAAAATATAGCTATTATATTTGTATGCAATTATCTGTGTGGCATGATTCCTGATACCCAATAAAGCCTTCTCCTTTCACAACTGACATGTGTAATTCTAGAATTAGTGTCTTCTGTCTTTAATTTAATAAATTATTCACAAAGAGTGGTTTCTGGACCACCCATCAGAATCACTTGGGATGCTTGATAAAAACAGATTCTTGTGTCCTACCCCAAAAACTATTAAATCAGATTCTTGGAGGTTGGAGCCCATCAATATGCATTTTAGCAAGCTCTCCAAGTTGTCCTTATTTAGACCAATGTTAGGAACCACTGAAATCAGACTTCGATTTCTACTAAAATGCAAAGGTCCCTGGGAGAGGAAACTCTTTAAGCTTCTTTCTTTCATTACATTCCAGTGGAAACCAAAGGTTTGAGGGTATAAATAAAATATTTGAGAGCAAGTTTTAATGGAAATGGGGCAATGGCAATCACTGAGGAGAGAGAAAGAACAGGGAGGAAACATATGACAAAAGAGGCAAGAGGGTAGGTAAAAGGGCCAGAGGCATCATGAGACAAACTTCTTCTATTTCACATATATCTAGCAATTTCAATTTAGCTAGGGAAGCAATGGAGTCCTCTGAGGCAGGTGTTCTGCCCTCTGTTTTAAGGTCCAGTGAGACATGAAAGATGGCTTGACTTTCTGCGCATTGCTGCCATCTTAAACATCTTGTTAAGAAACTGGAAAGACTTCTGCAAACTCCTTTGAGGGGATGGTGGTCCTCAAAGTCAGGCCACTGTCAATGAGACTCTCCCCTAGTCCCCTCTGGAGCATCTCTAGCTAGAGGAATGCCAACTCTACAGCAGGAATTAGACTAGTGGGCTGGGACCTGAGAGTATGAAGGAAAGACAAGAAAGGGAGATTCTTAGGTGTTGGGGGAGCCGGTCCTGAGGACGGACCACGACTTCAGGCATTCTTCAAACATGGCAATGAGGTGGCAGTCACCTCTAGATTTTCTACCTAATAATCTTGAAATGTCAAGCTTGTTTTCAGGAAAGGAAAGGATTCAAAATATATTTTTGAATATATTAGTCATATATTCACCATTAGGGTGACCATATAATATGTTGTCTAAAATTTGGACTTTTGAGGGTAAAGAGGGCCTGGACCTTGAGTTGTCCCAGTCCGACTAAGACATTTGGTCATTCTGATTAGAACCCAGGAGAGAGAGTGTAGCCTAGAGCAGATGGAGCATGAGGTAGAGGGCACTTAGTAGACAGAGCCTCCCTTACCTCCACTCTTATTACCTCTAAAATCAAGTATCCACAAACTGACCTTTTAAAATAAATCAGATCAGATCACATCCCTGCTCTCAACTGTCCGGTATTTTCCTGTCATGCTTGGATTAAAATCCAAAGTCTTTACCATGATCTAGAAAGACTTCCATGATCTGACCTCATCTGCCTCTCTATTTCTCAGACCTCATTTCTCACCATTGTGTCTTCCCACTCACTCACCTCCAATTATACTGGAGGTGTTGTCCATTAAACATACACCATGTACTCAGGGGTACATGTTGTACGGCAACATGTACCCTTTGCCAGTTGTCAATTTATTGCCTCCCATCACTAAAGCCACACTTCTTTACCCCGTCCTGTGATACTAGAGTTTGACCCTATGTATTTCTCCTTCGCCAGCTGGTTCGGTATCAGTAGAGGCTTTGTCAATGGCAGCGCTCAAGGGGCACTGCAAGGCCACTGCAGAATAAAGGGATTTGCCTTCCGATTTTGGTATGTTATGTTTAGGCACGGTAGCCAGTGGAGCGGTATGTGAGATGCCAGGTGGTGCTCATCTCTGTAGCCCTTGCAGACCAGCTCCAACCTGCTGACACCCTCCAGCAAGTTTCTCCACCACCCAGCAAGCCATGTTTATGGACCAGCTCTGGCCCATGCCGTCTGGCAAGTTTCCTTAGCACTGGCAGGCTGTGTGCACCTGTGGCAGTCACGCCTCTGCAAGGGGATTTGAATCAGCCTTGAGGTGAGTGGGGAGAGCTCCTCTAAGTTCTTAGTTCCTTCCTAATTTATTCTTCCTCAGTCATAGAGGTGGTTGCTGCTTTTTACACTTGCTACTTCTAGTTTGTTAGTTAACCACATTTTATAAGTTACAATTCTTTATATTAAATTTTTCCTGTTCAAAGTACCGGTGTGGCATCTGTCTCCTGATTGGACCCTATACAGAACTGGTACTGGGAGTGGTCTCAGGAGACAGACACTCAAAGATGGGATTTGACAATGGGTTGGGTGGTGTGTTTGGTTTGAGGGCAGTACAGAGTCCCTTTCCAGTAAGAAATTGGATGCTGGTTAACGATGACATACAGTGACATTCCAATCAATTACGTTACCATCTCTGGTTGACTGTGATGAAGTGCTAATTAAAGCAAATGGCTCGGGAGCCCAAGTGGCTGCTACACTTGATTGTCACGTCAGTAGCAATGACAAGGACCGTGGTAGGAATGGACTTTCCTGAGTACATGGCAGCACTTACAGAAAAAATGAGACAAGCTCAATATTATAGTCTGAAAATCAGAGCGCTTCCAGGGCAATCTTATCATAATCTCTTATTTCTCATAACCACAGAGCCAATGTCACTGAACATCAAACACAAAATTTAACTGAGCAAGTGGATGAATTACAACAGCAGTTGAATTCACAGGCCTTACAGGTTTTTTTATGTGAAAAGTTATGACATTGATTGAGAAATAATGAGCTTTTGAGACTTGGAATGGAGACATCTAGTGGGACCAACTGGAATTGAGAATCTCAAGTCTGCAAGCCGCGTTGAGCATCCCTTGAAAATGGAAGTAGGTAAGTACCATGGCAACTAGCCTTCCTTTGCTGGAAAACATTATGACGAACTGCCCCTGCCCCTGGGTCAGACGCCTTGAAAGGGATGCTCATCCTCCTCAAGACCCACTATTATCACCTGTTGTTGCCATTAGACCCACAATTTGGATCAAATCTCAGGATGTTTCATGGACACATGCACAGTGTTGATGTGAGAATGTCCAAACGTATAAATTTTGCCAAGAGTTTATTAAAGTTTATTTGAGCCAAACAGAGGACACACCTAGAAGTAAGATCCCAGCAGACTGAGAAAAATGTGTTCCAGAGTGACAATTTGCATTTTTTTTTATACATTTGGAATTAAGGAGGGAACTGAAGGAACATGAACTTAGGAGAAAGCAAGGCAGGGAAATCTCTGTGATTGGATTACAGGATAGCTAAGAAAATTACACACTCTCTTGAGGGTGGTTCCATTTCTGAGGGGTCTGAAAAAGAGGAATATCAAAGGTGTGTTAACCTAAAAGCACAGAAACAATAGACAGGGCTTGCTTAAGGCAAAGATAACCTTTTACTAGGGAAGTTATGTGCCTGAGGTGTGACTACCCACCATGACCTGCCCACCTGGGAATTTATGATCAGATCACCCTGTGAGCTTACCTTCACTTACATTTATTACAGAGTCTCTTTTTCTTCCACAACAGTATAACCCAGGAGGAAACAGCTTATACACTAAAAGAATTGCAAGACTTTTTTCTAATATATACTGTATTTTGCTGTGTATAATGCACACTTTTTTGCCCAAATTTGTGAGGGAAAAATAAGGATGCACATTATACATGGGTGGCACTAATTCCATATCTATATAAATGTTTTTGATCCTTTTATTTATGCTTATGAATTTAAAGTGTAACACTAGAAATCAATAACAATAACCATATGCAAAATAATACCCTGGAATAAAGTAATTGGTTTTGCCAAACTTGCAATGACGAAGAGTTCTTGGCCTTCTATGATGCGTAAATATGGTAAATTTGTTACCGGTACATAAAATTTCTTATACCTTGTATTTGTTCTTGTGTTTTGTAATTATTTGTTACATAAAATTTCTTGTACCATAATATGTTTTTTAAAATGCTAAAATTCCCTTATAATACAAAAAACAAGTACTTAAATGTAAACAAATAAAATTTGAATTAAAAAATTAAAACGAAAGATCTTTTCCCCTGAAAGTTTGGGCCAAAAACTTGGGTGTGCGTTATATACAGGAGTGCATTATACATGGCAAAATACAGTGTGTAAGCAGAAACCTGGGGAATTCGTGTGGGAGTAGATTCCACGAGAGGTAGACCAAGGAGGGTGGAATATAAGACTACATCAGTCTAAATTAATTTATATATGTGCCCTTACCAGAGATTCCAGTTTCATATTTTAAATTATGCAGATGGAGGTGGCTCTAAGATCAGACTTACTTAGTTGATTGACATTTGTACTCAATAGTGCCCTCTGCTTAATGAAAATGAAATACCATAGTTTCCATGGTCTGATGTACAGAAAGGAATCCAAAGACTTAGGAAGATAAGAATGTTGATGTGGCTTAATCGTGTTTCCCCAGAAATAAGACCTAGCCAGACAATCAGCTCAAATGTGTATTTTGGAGCAAAAACTAATATAAGACCTGTATTGTATTATATTATATTATATTATATTATATTATATTATATTATATTATATTATATTATATTATATTATATTATATCATATCATATTATATCATATTATATTATATTATATTATATTATATTATATTATATTATATTATTATACTATACTACACTATACCACATTATATTATATAAAACCCGGTCTTATATTATAGTAAAGTAAGACCGGGTCTTATATATTAATTTTTGCTCCAAAAGCCACATTAGAGCTGATTGTCCGCCTAGGTCTTATTTTCGGGGAAACACGGTATCATGGATGTATCATATTATCATGTAATGTGCAACACCCATCCCGCAACCAATCTTCTGAGAAGGCTCAGCAGACACCTCCTTTCAATGATTTTGAGAAATAAATAAGTGAAGGAGTACTTGCATCCTTTAGAAGCTCTGTAGTTGCCTCTTTAATAGACTAGATATGACTATAGAGGATGCTACTCTGATTTCAGTGGGGTTAATGGAATTCCAGAGTACTAGAGGCCAAGAGGCAGCACGTAAGGGCTAAGACGAGGTGACACATTTACTCTAAAGGGCAGCAGGAATAAAAGTAATCAGAATGCTTTGACCCACTAAAATCTCAAGTGGTGGTTAATTGATCACGTAGAAATAAAAGAAATACCCTCCTAAAATATTGCTGGATATATGCCAGGAGTCAACAAAGTATGACCCATGAGCCAAATCCAGCTCTCTACCTATTTTTGTAAATAAAGTTTTATTGGAACACAGCCACACCCATTCAGTTACATATTGTCTATGGCTATAGAGTAGAGTAGTTGTAACAGAGACTATTTAGCCTCAAAGCCTAAACTATTTACTATCTGGCCCTTTACAGAAAAGTTTGCCAGGCTTGATCTATATAACTGAAAAAACTTCTAGGTCTGTTAGTTAAAGATCCAGTTTGAGTCACTGCAATGGAGAGTCGTGACCTCTCACCCAGTTTCCAGTCCTACACCAATTTACAGATCCAGAGTCCCTTGGTTGAAGAGAATGGACTCTGCAGCATTGCCCCAAGTATATACAATAAATTTTCCACTTACTGGAGTGACTGGGCACTGAAGAAAAGGGTATACCCAGACTAGTAATCCCTAAGGATCCTGAATACCACTGTGTCTCACCAGGTAAAGGAGGGCTTATGGTGCTCACGTGATTAAATACCTCACAGAATTGTGTCTAATCAAGGAACTAATTTTACAGCAAAGGAAGTGTAGCAGTAGTCTCATGCCCACAGAATCTTACCACAATACCTCATCACCCTGAAGCAGACAGCTGAATTGAAAGGTGGAATGGCTTACTGAAAGCTCAGTTACACTACCAATTGTGGCACAGCACCCTAAAAGGATGGGGTCTGTATTACAGATTAAAATATATGCTTTGAATCAGAAACCATTATATGGTGCTGCTCCCACATAATCCGAATATATGTATCTGGAAATCAAAGGATGGAAGTGAGAGAAGTTCCTCTCACTATTATACCTAAAAAAAAATTAGCATATTTTTTGCTTCCCATTTTTTGAGCTTTTCTGGTTTTGAGGTCTTAGTTTCCAATGGGAAAATGCTTCCATCAAAGGATGTAACAATGGTTCAATTGATGTGGAAGATGAAAGTGCCATTTGGCTATTTTGGGATCCTCATGCCACTGAACCCACAGGCAGAAAACAGAGTTACTGGCTGAAGTGATTGACAACAATTACCAATGGAAAACTGGATTGCTGCTACACAATGGGGGACAACGAGGACTGTATCTGGAACCCAGCAAACTTCCATGCCCATAATAAAAGTCAACTAAAAACTACAGCAAACAAACAAAAGAAAAAGTCAAGACTCATGAGGATTCAGACCCTTCAGAAATCATGGTTTGGGTTATCCCACCAGGATAAAAACCCCAACTACTTAAGTTTCTGCCTGAGGACAAAGGAAAAATTGAATGGAAAGTAGAAAAGGAAGACAGATATCAACTATGGCTTTGTGTTAGCTCTGCATATTTTCTTTTTGTGTATATTTTTATTTGTATATAGTAATTATTTTCTTCTCTCTTCCTCCCCTTATTATTTTATATACAAGTTGTTAAAGGTTAACCATTAGGTAACAAAATTTTCAATGGGACTGTGACTAAATTTAGAAGTACTGAATATAGGCAACAAGGGGTATAATATTTGTTGGGACCATCTCCATTTAGGAGACAGTATGAGCAATTCTTCCTTGTACAAAGGACAGCTATGACTCGTTAGTAGAAACAGAGTTGTTTCATGATTGTTTGGTAATTTAATTGTGTGTTGGAGGGCACATATGGAAGCTGAGTGCCCAAAAGTGTAGAACGTGCCAGTTATTAATTTATTGCCTGTCATCTCCAAAGTCACTCTTTTTTGCCCTGCTTTGTAATACTAGGGCTGGATCCTGTAAATGTTTCCCCTTTGTAAGATGGCTTGATTCCAGGATTTATCAATAGATAAAATAAGTAATACTAGAAGGACACTAGTAAGCATAGTATAAAGATGGAAATTCTTTCCAACGTGGTATTTCTTGGTGCAGCAGCCAGTGCTTTGGTATGGAAGAGGCTTGGTAGCATTCACCTAACAGCCCAATGGACTGGCTTCACCTGAATCCTCTGGTAAATTACTCTGCTTCTACAGATTAGCTCTGACCCAAGTTTGCCATCCTCTGGCAAGTATTTTTATTCCCCGCAAACTACTTGCTCCTGTGGCAGCCACACCATTCTTTCCTTATTGACTCACCCTCAGTGTTGGAGGTAGATGCTGCTTTCTGCAATTCCTACTTCCTGATCACTTACAGAACTCGTTTTACCCTTTCAAATAGTTAACCACCTTTGACTAGTTAACCAGTCTTTGTACTGAAAGCTCCCTGTTCAAATTACTGGTGTGGTTTCTGTCCCTGATTAAAACCTGACCAGTATACCACTTCAGGGCCCTTGTCCTTCCCTCTACCTGGAACAGTCTTCATCTAGATAACTAAATGCTCAAACATACCTGTTGACTGTCTGCAGTCACTGTTCAAACTGTCCTTTCTTTGTTGTTAAACTGAAGCTTCTGATGCAGCCTTCACTTATTCTTTAAAAGAAGATGGCACAGATCCAATCTTTGGGCATTATTTCCCTCAATGAGGAAAAGGCCAGAGAAAGTGGATATGAAAAGCTTACTATGACTTCTGATCAAGATGGAAGACTAGGTAAACACTGTGGTCACCTCCTTCCACAGCCATATCAAACGTACAACTAAATTATAGGACAAATATCCAGGAGAACCATCTTAAGATTAGCTGAACAGAACTCCTATAACTAAAGATATAAAGAAAAAGCCACATCAAGACTGGTAGGAGGGGCAGAGACATTATACAAGCTGGTCCACACCAATGTGTGGCAGTTCAGAATAAGAAGGGATATCTCAGCTACAGAGGTTACCCCCTGAGGAGCCAGGGCTCCCAGCCCCACACAGGCCCCCCCCAATTCAGAGCACCAATGATGGAAAGAGGATTCCCCACAATATCGGGGTGTGAAAATCAATGGGTATTTTGTCCAGGTGAGACAGAGGGCTGCTAAAAACCTGGACATTCATTTAAAGGGCCCACACATAGACTCACTCGCTCCAGGGAAGTGACAGCTGCTCGAAGGGTGACAAAAACATATGGGGAGGAACTGAATTGTGGCTTCAGGAAAAGGGCTGGTGGGAGCTAAAATGCTGGCAGGAATCATTGTTCCCATGATGAGACCTCCAACCACACTCCCTGCAGATGCAGGCAGGTACCAAATCTGAATCTACATTAACCTGGCAAATACCACTTGCCAGACCCTGGTGACTCCCTGAGACCCCACCTCACCCAACTCACATCCCATTTATTTCATTGGCTGCTTCTCATGGGAAGCCAGGCTTGGCCCATTCTGCATACTTTCTTAAAAACTCTCAAAGGTCTACAAGCCCCAGTCAGGCAGCAGATAGTCTTGGCATGCCCTGTGCTTCTTGATGAGTGGCCTGAGGCTGGGCCTTGGTTCATAGCATAGCCTCTTCCAGAGGCCTCTGGGCCCTGCACAGGCACCTCCTACCAAAAATCATTTTGTAGCTCCTACAAGGTGGCCCCAGGCTGGGTACAGGCAGTGGCTGACCTTGGCTTGCACTGCACCCCTCCTAAGAGATCCCAGAACAAATACACCCAGTGGCTGACTATACAACACACCAGAGCACCACCCAATTATCTCCACAAAAGGTACAAAAGGTGGTCTTGGCAGGCACCAGAACCCTTCTGAGGTGAATCCCGCTCCGTGGGGTAAGTCTCTGCACAGCAGTTCATCTGCTGTGGCCATGGTCAATCCTCACACCTGGTAAGCCTGAAGGTCAACCCCACCCACTGACATGCCAACAGCAATCAAGACTCAACTTCAACAGGAGGGCATACAAAAGGAACACTCCTAGAGAACCTGACTCAGGTGACCAGAGAGACTGCACCACTGGGACCTGCAGGACACCTACTACATAAGGCCACCCTGCCAGGACTGGGAGGAGATCTACCTAGTACATAGAAACAAACACAGAGAGGCAGTGCAAATAAGGAGACAAAGAAACATGTGCTAAGTGAAAGAACACAACAAAACTCCAGACAAGAAGTAAACAAAATAGAGGCAAGCAATCTACAAGATCCAGAGCTCAAAATACTGCTTATAAGGATGCTCAATGACTTAGGGGAAGAATAGACAAACTCAGTAAGAACTTCAACAAAGAATTAGTAGACACACACACAAAAAAATCGAAAACATATAAAAACCTGCCAGAAATGAAGAATACAATAACTTAAATGAAAAATACACAAGAAAGAATCAACAGCAGGTTAAGTGAAGCAGAGGGTTAAATCAGTGACTTGGAAGACAAAACAGTAGAAAACATCCATTCAGAAAAGGAAAAAGAAAAAAAAATTTTAAAAGAAGATAGTTTAAGGACCTCTGGGACGACATCAAGCATACCAACATTTGCATCATAGGGGTACCTGAAGCTTAATGAACTCAGAAACACAATCAAATAACAACATGAACATTTTACCAAAGAGGTTGAAATTTTAAAAAAAGAACCAAATAGAATTTCTGGAGATTAAGAACTCAGTAGAAGAAATGAAGAATGAAATACCCAGCTTAGGTAATAGAGCTGACCAGATGGAGGAAAGAATCAGTGACATCGAAAATAGAAACCTGGAAATGACACAGATGGAAGAAGAAAGAGAGGCTTGAGACTTAAAAGAGAACTTTCTGACTCCATCAGAAAGAGCAATATAAGAATAATGGGCATGCCAGAAGGAGAAGAAAGAGAGAAGGGAACAGAGTATATTCAAACAAATAGTTGGTGAGAACTTCCCAAACTTGTGGAAAGAACTAGATCCTCATATCCAAGAAGCAAATAGAACACCTAATTACCTAAACCCCAACAGGCCTTCTCCAAAGCACATTGTATTGAAGCCGTCTAAAATCAACGACAAAGAAAGAATCCTCAAGGCAGCCAGGGAAAAGAAGACGGTAACCTACAAAGGAAACCCCATTAGATTATCATCATATTCTCAGCAGAAACTCTACAAGCCAGGAGGGAGTGGAACGAAATATTCAAACTATTGAAAGAGAGAAATTATGAGCCAAGAATAATATACCCAGCATTATACTTCATATTCCTCCTTTAGATATGAAGGAGGAATAAAGATCTTTCCAGACATACAGACGCTGAGGGAATTTTCTAATACATGACCTGCACTACAAAAAATACTAAAGGAGAACACATGCCATCTGACCTCAGGGACTTTGCACATGCTGGAAATGCTTCCCCTCTTTTCTTTGTCATCTCTGCTGAAATATCACTTCTTTGGAGAAGCCTTTCCTATTCTCCCCACTTAGCACTACTCCTTTTTACACAGTCTCCTAAATTCTTTACATGTCTCATTCTTTGTAATTTGCAGTTTTTAATTACACATTTACTTGGGTGATTTAAAAAAAAAAGAAAGAAAGAAAAGAAATACTAAAGGAGGCTATTTGACCACCATCAACAGGGACAATTTGTGGCACCCAAAACATAAAAAGGGGGAGAGTGAAGGCCTGAACCAGAATGTGGGAATGGAGAAAGTAAGCGTGCTGAAGAAAATGGAATATTCTAAATATCAAACTTTTTTTTACATAAACTTAAGGGTAACCACTCAAAAAAAAATCCAGAACTGAAATATATACTGTAATAAAAGAAGAGACAGAGGGAAAAATCATAGAATATCACCACACAGAAATAATAGACAACAACAAAAAGGCAAAGAAACAATGGAGACACAGTCTTCTAAAGATAGAATGAAAACCAAAGATAAAATGATAGGAAATGCTCACATATCAGTAATCATCCTAAATGTAAATGGGCTGAACTCACCAATAAAAAGGCACAGAGTAGCAAATTGGATCAAAAAATTAAACCCAACCATATGCTGCTGTCTCCAAGAGACACATCTCAGCTACAAGGACAAGCATAGACTCAAAGTGAAAGGGGAGAAATTGACACTCCAAGCAAATGGTATCCAGAGAAAATCAGGTGTAGCTATACTGGTATCAGATGACACAGACTTCAGGGTGAAACAGATAACAAGAGACAAAGATGGACATTTCATAATGGTAAAGGGGACTATACAACAAGAAGACATAACAGTCATCAATATTTATGCCTCCAATTAGGGAGCACTCAAATGTACCAAGCAACCACTAACAGAACTAAAGGGAGAAATTGACCAAAACACAGTAATACTAGGGGACCTAAATACATCATTGACAGCTATGGATAGATCATCCAAATAGAAAATAAATAACAAAATAGCAGCCCTAAATAACACATTAGATGAAATGGACATACTTGACATTTATAGAGCACTTCATCCTAAAACATCAGACTATACATTTTTTTCTAGTGTACATGGAACATTCTCAAGGATAGACCATATATCGGGACATAAAACTAAGCTCAGCAAATTTAAGAAGATTGAAATCATACCAAGCATATTATCTGATCACAAGGCTTTGAAATTGGATATCAACTGCAAAAATAAAGCAGGAAAAACCACAAAAACGTGGAGATTAAACAACATACTTTTAAAGAACGACCAGGTCAAAGAAGAAATGAGAAGAGAGATCAAAAGATACATAGAAACAAATGACAACGAAAATAAATCCTACCAAAATTTTGGGGATGCAGCAAAAGCAGTTTTAAGAGGGAAATTTATATCACTACAGGCCTATCTCAAGAAACAAGAGAAATCTCAAATAAGTAACCTCACATTACACCTTAAAGAACTAGAAAAAGAAGAACAAATGAAACCCAAGGTCAGCAGAAGAAAAGAAATAATAAAAATCAGAGCAGAACTAAAGAAATAGAGAGAAAAAAGACAATAGAAAAAATTAAGGTGACAAAGAGCTGGTTCTTTGAAAAGATTTAAAAAATTGACAAAACTTTGGCTAGACTCACTAAGATAAAAAGAAAAAAGACACTAATAATCAAAATCAGAAATGAAAAAGGGGAAGTTATCACGGATGCCACAGAAATACAAAGGATCATCCAAGAATACTATGAAGGACTATCTGCCACCAAATTCAATAACCTAGAAGAAATGGACAAGTTCTTAGAAACATATAGCCTCCCTAGGCTGAACAACGAAGAACTGGAAAATCTAAACAGACCGATCACCAGTAACGAAATTGAATCAGTCATCCAAAACCTTCCCAAAAGCAAAAGTCCGGGACCAGAAGGCTTGACTACTGAATTCTACCAAACCTTCAAAGAGGATCTAATACCAATCCTGCTCAAACTCTTCCAAAAAATTGAAGAAGAGACAGTAAACCCTAACTCATTTTATGAGGCCAACATTACCCTGATACCAAAACCTGGTAAGGACAACACAAAAAGAGAAAACTACAGACCAATATCTCTGATGAATATAGATGCAAAAATCCTAAACAAAATTCTAGCAAATCGAATGCAACAATGCATTAAAAAGATTATTCATTATGACCAAGTGGGGTTCACCCAGGGGCACAGGGATAGTTCAAAATATGAAAATCCATAAATGTGATACATCACATAAACAAAATAAAGGACAAAAATCATATGATTATATCAATTGATGCAGAAAAAGCATTTGACAAAATACAGCATCCATTTATGATTAAAACACTTAATAAAATAGGTATAGAAGGAAAATACCTTAACATAATAAAGGCCATATATGACAAACCCTCAGCTAATCTTATAATTAACGGTGAAAAACTGAAGCCCTTTGCTCTACGTTCAGGAACACGACAGGGCTGTCCCCTATCACCTTTGCTTTTCAACATAGTGTTGGAAGTCCTCGCCACAACAATCAAGCAAGAGAAAGAAATAAAAGGCATCCAAATTGGGAATGAAGAAGTTAAATTGTCACTCTTTGCAGA
The DNA here is from genome assembly GCF_004115265.2 of Rhinolophus ferrumequinum. Classification (NCBI taxonomy): domain Eukaryota; kingdom Metazoa; phylum Chordata; class Mammalia; order Chiroptera; family Rhinolophidae; genus Rhinolophus; species Rhinolophus ferrumequinum. The sequence continues at coordinate 90,624,872 of NC_046293.1, forward strand.
TGACATGATGCTATATATAGAAAACCCTAAAGGCTCCACCAAAAAGCTATTAGAAACAATCAACGAATACAGTAAAGTTGCTGGCTACAAAATCAACGTACAAAAGTCCGTTGCATTCCTATATACTAACAATGAAATCTCAGAAAAAGAAATTAAAAAAACAATTCCTTTTGCAATTGCAGCAAAAAGAATAAAATACCTAGGAATATACTTAACCAAGGATGTGAAAGACCTATATGCTAAAAACTATAAGACATTTTTAAAAGAAATTGAAGAACACACAAAGAAATGGAAAGAAATTCCGTGCTCATGGATTGGAAGAATTAACATAGTTAAAATGGCCATATTACCCAAAGCAATATACAGATTTAATGTAATCCCCATCAAACTCCCAATGGCATTTTTTAAAGAAATAGAACAAAAATATCATCAGATTTGTTTGGAACCACAAAAGACCCCAAAATGCCAAAGCAATCTTAAGAAAAAAGAACAATGCTGGAGGTATCACACTCCCTGACTTTCACTTGTACTACAGGGCAACAATAATCAAAATAGCATGGTATTGGTAGAAAAACAGACACATAGACCAATGGAATAGGACTGAGAACCCAGAAATAAAACCACATAAATATGGACAGATAATTTTTTACAAAGAAGCAAAAAACATACAATGGAGAAAAGGCAACCTCTTCATAAGTGGTGCTGGCAGAATTGGAAATCCATGTGCAAAAGAATGAAACTGGACTGCTATCTGTCACCATGTACCAAAATTAATTCAAAATGGATCAAAGACTTAAGCATAAGACCTGAAACAATAAACTGCTTAGAAGAAAACACAGGCACTAAACTTATGGACCTTGGGTTCAAAGAGCATTGTATGAATTTGACTCCAAAGGCAAGGGAAGTGAAAACTAAAATAAATGAATGAGACTATATGAAACTGAAAAGCTTCTGCACTGCAAAAGAAACCATCGACAAAATAAAGAGGCAACCAACTGAATGGGAGAAGATTTTTGCAAACAGTGCCCCCGATAAGGGGCTAATATCCAAAACATACAAGGAACTCATGCAACTCAACAAAAAAAAAAAAAAAAAAAAAAAAAAACAACCCAATTGAAAAATGGGCAGAGGACCTGAAGAGACATTTCTCCAAAGAGGACATACAAATGGCAAATAGACATATGAAAAAATGCTCACCATCACTACTATTCAGACAAATGCAAATAAAAACCACAATGAGATATCACCTCACCCCAGTTAGAATGGCTATCATCAACAAGACAAATAGTAACAAGTGTTGGAGAGGCTGTGGAGAAAAAGGAACCCTCATACACTGTTGGTGGGAATGCAGACTGGCGCAGCCGCTATAGAAGGCAGTGTGGTTCCTCAAAAAATTTTGAATAGAATTACCGTATGACCCAGCAATCCCTCTCCTGGGTAACTACCCAAAAAATCTGAAAACATTTATACATAAAGACACATGTGCTCCAATGTTCATTGCAGCTTTATTTACAATGGCCAAGACATGGAAACAACCAAAATGTCCTTCCATAGATGAATGGATAAAGAAGCTGTGGTATATATACACAATGGAATACTATTCGGCGGTAAGAAAAGATGAAATAGGACCATTTGTGACAACATGGATGGATCTTGAGATTATAATGCTAAGCAAAATAAGTAAAACAGAAAAAGCAGAGAACAATATTATTTCACTGATATGTGGTATTTAAATCAAAAACAACAAAAGAAAAGACAAACAAATGAGAAACAAAAACTCGTAGACACAGACAATAGTTTAGTGGTTACCAGAGGGCAAGGGGGGTGAAGGGTAAAGGGGATCAAATAGATGGTGATGGAATTAGAACTGACTCTGGGTGGTGAACACACAATGTGATTTATAGATAATGTATTACAGAATTGTACACCTGAAACCTAGTAACTTTACTAACAATTGTCACCCCAATAAACTTTAAAAAAAAAGATATATCATAATTAAAATGGCAAATTTTGAAGACAGAGAGAATCCTAACAGCAGCAAGACAAAGGCAACCAGTAACTTATAAAGGAGCTCTCATAAGATTGTCAGCTAATTTCTCAACAGAAGAAATTTTGCAAGCCAAAAGGGATTGGCACAAAATATTGAAAGTGATGAAAAGAAAGGACCTGCAACCAGGACTATGCTACCCAGTAAGGCTATCACTTAGAATCAAAGGACGGACAAAGAGATTCCCAAACTAAAAAAAGCTAAAAGAGTTCATTAATACCAAACCAGTACTACAAGAAATGTTAAAGGGACTTCTTCGTGAAGACAAAGACAAAAAATCAAAAATGTGAATAATAAAATGGCAATAACTACATATGTATCAATAATTACTTTTAATGTAAATCGATTAAATGCTCCAATCAATAGCCATAGAATGGTTAATTGTATAAGAAAACAGACCCATACATATGCTACCTCCAAGAGACCCACATCAGACCAAAAGACAAACACAGAAATGAGACAGAAAAATATATTTCATGAAAATGGAAACAACCACAAAAAAAAAAAAAAAAAACTGGTGTAGCATTACTTATATCAGATAAAACAGACTTAAAACAAAGGCTATAACAAGTGACAAAGAAGGACATTTCATAATGATAAAAAGACCAATCCAACAAAAGGATATAATCCTTGTAAACATTTATGCACCCAACATAGGAGCACCTAAATATATAAAGCAAATATTGACCAACATAAAGGGAGAGATCAACAGCAATACAATTATAATGGGGGACTTTAACACCCCATTGACATCAATGGACAGATCTGCCAGACAGAAAATCAACAAGGAAACAGTGGCCTTACATGACATACTAGACCGGATAGATTTAATTGATATTTTTATAACAATTCACCCCAAAGCAGAGGAATATACATTCTTTTTTTTTTTAACTTTTTTATTTATTTAAGTGTGTTTTTACAGCTCCAAGTCAAGCAGTTGTTTCAATCTAGTTGTGGAGGGCACAGCTCACAGTGGCCCATGCAGGGATCAAACCGGCAACCTGTTGTTAAGAGCACCACACTGTAACCAACTGAGCTAACCGGCCGCACCAGAATATACATTCTTTACAAGTGTACATGGAACATTTCCAGGATAGACTACATGTTAGGCCACAAAATAAGCCTCAATGAATTTAAGAAGATTGAAATCATTGCAAGCATATTCTCCAATCACTATGGTATGAAACTAGAAATCAATTATAAGAAGAAAACTGAAAAACACATGGAGGCTAAATAACACATTAATAAACAATGAATAAGTTAACAAGATCAAAGAAGAAATCAAAAGATACCTTGAAAAAAATGAAAATGAAAACACAACAACCCAAGTCTACAGGACACAGCAAAAGCAGTTCTAAGAGGACAATTTATAGCAATACAGGCCTACCTCAAGAAACAAGAAAAATCTCAAACAAACAATCTAACTGTACACCTAAAGAAACTAGAAAAAGAAGAACAACAACAACAAAAAAAGCCCAAAGTGAGTAGAAGGAAAGAAATAAACGAGATCAGAGTGGAAATAAACAAAGTAGAGTCTAAAAAAACAATAGAGGGCCAGCCCTGTGGCTCAGGTGGTTGGAGCGCCGTGCTCCCAACGCCGAGGTCACCTAATGCCTAGGTCGCAGGTTGTATTCCCACATGGGCCAGTGAGCTGCGCCCTCTACAGCTAAGATTGTGAACAATGGCTCTGCCTGGAGCTGGGCTGCTGTGAGCAGCTGGATGTCGGCGTGGGCTGCTGTGTGTTGCCGTGAGCTACTGTGTGGCCAGGAGTGGCCAGTGGCCAGCGTGAGTAGCCGGCAGCCATTGTGAGCGGCCGGCAGCCAGCGAGAGCTGCTGTGAGCTGCTGTGAGTGGCCAACCGACAACTGGCTACCGACTGCCTCAGCCAGGGGTAGCACAAGGCTCATAATACCATCATGGATCGGGGAGCTGTGTCCTACACAACTAGACTGAGAAATAATGCCTTGAACAAGAGTTGAGGGGGGGTGCAGAAGAAGGGGAGGAAAAAAAACAATACAAAAGATTGATGAAACTAAGATATTGTTCTCTAAAAAGATAAACAAAATTGAGGGTTTTTTTTCTGGAAAACTTTAACCAGATTTATCCAGAAAAAAAGAGACGGGATTCAAATAAATAAAATGAAAAATGAAAGGGGAGAAGTGACAGCTGACACCATAGAAATATAAAGGATTATGAAAAAGTATTATAAACAATTATATGCCAACAAATTGGACAATCTGGAAGAAGTGGATAAATTCCTAGAAACATACAATGTTCCAAGACTGAATCAAGAAGAAACAGAAAAATCAGAACACACCAGTAACTGCTAACAAAATCGAATCAATAATCCAAAAACTCCCAACAAACAAATGTCCTGGACTGAATGGCTTCACAGGTGAATTTTGCCAAATATTCAAAGAAGAATTAACACTTATCCTTCTTGAACTATTCCCCAAAACGGAGGAGGAGTAAAGGCTCCCAGGCTCATTTTACAATGCCAACATTACTCTAATTCCAAAGCCAGACAAAGACATTACAAAAAAAGAAAATTATAAGCAAATATCACTGATGAACATATATGCAAAAATCCTCAACAAAATATTAGCAAACTGAATTCAGCAATACATTCAAAGGTCATACATGATCAAGTGGGATTTATTTCTGGGATGCGAGGTTGGTTCAGTATGTACAAATCAATTAACATGATATACCACGTAAACAAAATGAAGGATAAAAGTCATATAATCATATCAATACAAACAGAAAAACATTTGACAAAATCCAGCATCCATTTATGATAAAAACTCTCAGCAAAGTGTGAAAAGAGGAAACTACCACAATATACTAAAGGCCATATGTGACAAAACCACAGCTAACATCATAGTTCATGGTGAGAAACTAAAAGTTTTTTCCTTAAGATCAGGAACAAGACAAGGATGTTCACTTTCACCACTTTTATTCATCATAGCATTGGAAGTCCTAGCCACAGTACTCAGACAAGAAAAATAAATTTGGCATCAAACTTGGAAAGGAAGAAGTAAAATTGTCATCATTTGCAGATGATATGATACCCATGTAGAGAGAACCCTAAAAATTCTAACAAAAAATAATTTAGAACTAACAAATAAATTCAGTAAAGTAGCAGGATACAAAATTAATATTCATAAATTGGTTGCATTTTTATACAATGAAGGAGAAATTAAAGGAGAAATTTTTTAAAATCCCATTTACAATTGCATCAAAAATAAATAAATAAATAAATAAAATACCTACGAATAAAGTTAACCAAGGAGGTAAAAGACCTGTACTCAAAAATTCTAAGACATTGAAGGAAGAAATTGAAGAAGATACAAATAAATGCAAGCATATACCATGCTCATGGATAGGCAGAATTAACATCATTAATATGTCCATACTACCCACAGCAATCTATAGATTCAGTGCAATCTCTATCAAAATACCAATAACATTTTTCACAGAGCTAGAACAAATAATCCTAAAACTTATATGGAACCACAAAGGACCCCGAATAGCCATGGCAATTTTGACAAAGAAGAACAAATTTGGAGGTATCACAATACCTGATATCAAACTAACTACAAGGTATCAAAACAGCATGGCACTGGCATAAAAACAGACACATAGATTAATGGAACAGAATAGAGAGCCCAAATATAAACCCACACCTATATGGTCAATTAATCTATGACAAAGGAGGCAAGAATTACAATGGAGTAAAGGCAGTCTATTCAGTAAATGGTGTTGGGAAAACTGGATAGGTACATGCAAAAAAAAAAAAATCATGAAACTAGATAGCTTTTTTACACCATTTACCAGAATAAACTCAAAATGGATTGAAGACTTAATGTAAGACCTGAACCCATAAAACTCCTAGAAGAAAATATAGGAAGTAAACCCTTTGACATTGCTCTTAGTAATATTTTTTTAGATGTATTTTCTCAGGTAAGGAAACAAAAGAAAAAATAAACAGTATGGGATTATATCAAATTAAATTTTTTTGCACAGCAAAGGAAACCATTAACAAAATGAAAAGACAACCTACTGAATGGGAGAACATATTTGCCAATGATAAGGGTTAATATCCAAAATACCGGGGGTGCCAAAAAAATGTATACAAGTGGACACTTGGGTCAACATTGCTCAAGCAGTAGTTCACCGTAATCAGAAGTGTCTGGACACTGATGGTAACCACTTTGAGCACCTCTTGTAATTGCAGAAGTCAAACGTGACTTGTACTCATCTTTTGTTATCGGTATATATTTAGTGTTACAATTTTAATACAGTTTCCTTTATTAAAATGTCTATACTTTGTTTTGCCACTGTCTGTATATAAAGAACTCATACAACTTAACAAAAAAAAACATCCGATTAAGAAATGGGCAGAAGACCTGAATAGATATTTTCCCAAAGAGGACATACAGATGGCCAATGGACATATGAAAAGATGCTTAACGTCACTAATCATCAGAGAAATGCAAATCAAAACCACAATGAGATATCACATCACCTGTCAGAATGGCCATCAGCAATAAATCAACAAACAACAAATATTGGTTAGGATGTGGAGAAAAGGGAACCCTCATGTATGTTGGTGGGATTGCAAATTTGTGCAGCCACTATAGAAAATAGTATGGAAATTCCTCAAAAAATTAAAAATAGAACCTTATAACCTGGAAATTCCACTTCTGGGTATTTACCTGAAGAAATCCAAAACATTAATTCACATAGATATATACACCCTTTGTTCACTGCAGTATTATTTACAACAGCCAAGATATAGAAGCAACCTAAGTGTCCATCAATAAACAATTGGATAAAGGAGATATAGTACATATATCCCTCATATACAATGGAATATTACACAGCCATAAAAAAGAATGAAATCTTACCATTTGTGACAACATGGATGGATCCAGAGGGTATTATGCAAAGTGAAATAAGTCAGGGTGAGAAGACAAATACCACATGATCTCACTTATATGTAGAATCTAAACATACATACGCACACACACATACATTAAACAAACAAACAAAACAGAAACAAACTCATAGGTACAGAGAACAAATTGATGGTTGCAGATGGGAGGAGTTAGGGGAGCTGGGTGAAAAAGATGAAGGGATTAAAAAGGATAAATTGGCAGTTACAGAATAGTCATGGGGATATAAAGTACAGCATAGAGAATATAGTCAATAATATTGTGATAACTGCGTATGGTGCCAGGTAGACTTATTAGGGGGATTACTTTGTAAGTTATATAAATGTCTAACCACTATGCTACCGTGTTTCCCTGAAAATAAGACCTAATCAGAAAATAAGCCCTAGGATTTTTCAAGATGACATCCCCTGAACATAAGCCCTCATGCGTCTTTTGGAGCAAAACGTAATATAAGACCCTGTCTTACTTTCAGGGAAACATGGTATATACCTGAAACTAATAAATATTGAATATCAACTGTAATTGACAAATAAAAAGCTCACTGTGGTATATATCTTGAACTTTGACTTTCAGTGAACCTGCTTGAGAAGAGTATTACCACCACCCACAAGCCCTAGAAACACCATTAAGAGTCTCTGAGAGCATGTGGTTATACTCCATTTGTCCAAGAAGTATTTATTGAGTCCCTACAATATAACAAACACTATTCTAGATACTGGGTCCCCAGCAACACTCGGCTCTGATTAGCCCCCTAAATTGTCCTGCAGGTCTGAGATGTAACACCTCTTCTATATAAGTCCAAGCAGGCACTGGGTAAAGCCTCAACCACAGGGTGTGGTCTCCCCACAAGCCCAACTCAGGCTCAGAAGGGGGTCTCCCAGGACTCTGAACACAGCCTAGAATGAAAGTAAAAGGGGACATCTAGCAGCTCCAACTGCCAGGCTTTCTATCTGGTGGAGGTGATGTGAGCCCAGCAAGGTCACATATTTATAGTAGTATGTGCAGCTGAAGGTGCTGTGACATCAGGTCCCACCTTGCTAAGACCAGTGCAGAACTGGATGGGTCATCTTTCCAGGACCTTCTTATCTAGGGAGAAGGGGCAGAAGCAGCAGTGGGCTCAGTCTCTGGCAAGAGACTCTCTGCTAAGACTTATATAAGCCCCTAGACTGTGGCTGTGCCAGCTACTGGAAGCAGGTGAATTGTTTTCAGAATGGAAGAAAAGCATGTTTCTACAGACTGGATGGTGAGACCACTCGCTTCCATTTGCTCTGGTACCATTGTTGGGGCCCTGGAGTCAGTGTGTTGGCTTTCTATTGCTGTGTCACAAATTCCCACAAACTTAGCAGCTTAAAACAATATACATATATTATCTCACCATTTCTGGGGATCAGGAGCCCAGCCATGGGTCCTCTGCTTATGGTCTCACAGAAGTGAAATCTAGGGATAAGCTAGGCTGTATTCTCATCTGCAGGCTTGACTAGGGAAGAATCCACTTCAAAGTTCATTCAAGTTGTTGGCAGAATTTAATTCCTTTGCAAATTTCCGACTGGCTGTCAGCTGGGGGCCACTCTCAGCTCTAAGAGATGCTGAGCCATGAATCACCCTCCATAAGCCCTCCCCTTCAAAGCCATCAAGGGAGTTTTTGCTCTAGCCTCCTAAAATGGAGTTCTACATAATATGGGATAATCACAGAAGTGACAGACTATTGGTTAGAAGCAAGTCACAGTTCCCACCTGCATGCAAGAGGGAGCGATTACACAAAGTCATGGGCACAGGAGGCAGAAAATCATGAGGGCCACCTTGGGGTCTGCCTGCCACAGTCACACTCGGGACCAAGAAGACTACACAAGAAACAAATCCCAGCTGCATTCAACTAAGTGATTTGGGAACACCATGCTTGCTTGGACATCACAGACATCACCAGCAAGGCAAGGCCCCTGGCACTGCCCTCTACTCACATCTCACACTGACCTCCTGGAGGGAGCCCGAGCCTCAGGTGCAACATAGTCACTCAGATTACTTCTGGGGGTGACGCGCCTACCCAGGATTATGTAACCAGCTATACCTTCCTTCTCTGTAACATCTTCATCCTGATCCTGGTCTTTCGGCCTCCCCCAACGTGAAGAGCTTTAGCCATATCTGGTCAAACTGTCTTGTGCTTACAGACAGCAGGACTTAGCAGGGAGCCCCAAGATGCGGTTAGTAGGTACCTGTGAACCTGAGCTGGGCTCCAGTTTGTCTCACGTTAGGCAGGTCAGGTCTGGGAGTGAGCATGCTTCTAGGTACAGTTAGATCCAGCGCATGGCTTCCACCGAACCTCATCCCCATCCAGGGCACACGCATCCTCTCCCCTGTGGGACTCATCCAGATTTGGTCAATCCTCACTGGAGACTCAAGTGAGGTGGCAAGACGGGGCCCACACCTAGGAGCTTGGGGAGCCTGATCTGAAAGTCCCGCCAAGGGTTTTCCTATGAAGAATTATCTCCCCTGTATTTACAACCGGCACTGGGGAGACATTTCACAATCAGTCAATCCCCTCTGGTTCTTTACAGCTCATAGTTCTAAGACGATGGCACCTCTTCCTGATTTGAAGACACTGGAAGAATGAAGTAGCAAGCGCACCATCGCAGGCTCCTGGTGAGGACAAAATTAGATGGCACGTGTGAAAGGACACTGAAATGTTATCAAGTGTGTACCATCCACCCCACATTAGACCACCTGAGTCTGGCTACAGAGGGAGAAAACAAGAACAACAAATGTTTATTTTATGAAGGTTAGCAGGAGTGAGCTCCACCCCAGACACAATATTTACAGGAACACAAACTTTCTAGTGTGAGGGAGGAAGGACTCTCAGTCAGAACTTCTAACATCAGCCAAACCAAAACTTAGCAGTTGAGAGCCCCTTTAACAGGTAGTGGTGGATGCTGTACATGAAGAAAGCCAAGCAGCAGAGGATGACCATGAAGGACAAGGTGATGAGGGTGTAGATGGACATCCGCTTCTCCATGGTCCCCCTGATCAGGCAGAGGTAGGGTCCAGGACAGCTCTCCGTTCTGCAGTGAATGATGGCCTGGCTCACCAGCGGCAAGTGATGGCAGATAAGAAAGAACAAAAACACACACTGAGTGCCAACTTGCAGGAGGAAGTAAAGGAGGTACAAAAGCAAAAGCATCTTCTCCTGATGGAAGTTCAGGATGGACTTCTTTGGAAAGGGGATGTGCTCCTGGATTCCCACCATTGAACCCTCCTCCATTTCACCTGCCGCTGACTCCACTGACTTGACCTTGATTTGCTTATGCCGAATCTGAGCCATGAAGAATTCCATGAGGAAGAAGAGGGCCAGGAAGATGAAGAAAAAGAAGTACCAAATTCCCACTACAGGACTGCTGAAACTGTTTTCAAAACACTCAATCAAACAAGGATCGGTGATGTTGCCATGGCACCAGAAATCTTCATGGATGGGGGACCAGGGCATGCGGACCACATACACCACCATTCCATACACGGCAATGAAGCCAAACCACAGCTGCCGCCCAATGTAGTAGCCAGATTTGTCACCGGCCACAGAGTGTAACACAGGGATCAGTCCCGCCAACGCTGCTGCAGCCATCAGCTCAGCCTCTCAAGGGTCGATGGAATCCAAGACCTGGAGAACTCTGCCCATGCCTCGGCAAGGGAAAGAGAGAAAACATAGGGTCAGAACATGAGAGCAGGTACCAAGAATCCTACACATGTCTGAGAAGCCTGCTCAAGTTTTCAATATGCGACCAGCTCTCAGTTTCACATCTTTACACACAGGCAACATCTGCACCCCAGGTGTGGCTATTCCTCTCTCTGCGTCTCAGCCTGTGATGAAGGCTGCCCACCTGTGCACATGCCAACCGCATTATGATGACATGCACATCTCATCTCTCCGACTAGGTTATAAGCTGCTGGAGGTTAGGTATCAAACTTTGCTCACATTTACAATGCCCATGCCATCAAGTGTAGGTTATTGCATGCTATCACAAGACTATTAGACTTGATAAATGCATGAAGAAAGGAACAAATAAATGACTTTAATAATTCTGGTTGTGTCTGGCTATGCTAGAAGCTCTATGTCAATCTCTACACTTTGTATCTTTGCCAGGAAACTTCCTAAAACTTTAGACACCAAGAATAGAATCTTCCCTTTCCTTCTTGCACATGACTTCTGTTCCATCCACAACTCTTCTGAGGGTGACTATCACCATGCTTTATTTATAATAATAATAAAAACATTGACCACTAATTGTCTGCCCAAATACGGCAAGCCCTGTGCTGGGATTTAGATACATTACCTTTACAGAAGGGTAAAACATTTTAAATCTTTTTATTAGCTTATTTGGGTATGTTTGTCCCTTCTTATAAATGATAGTGACCAATCACTTAACATGAGGTTTAGAGTACTTCATAAATTCTTTGGGTTTTTTTATTGTGGTAAATTACACATAACACAAAATTTGCCATTTTGACTATCTTTAAGCGTACAGTTCAGTGGCATGACATACATTCACAATACATTCACTGTGCCATCATCACCACTCTGCTTTTCCAGAACTTTTTCATCTTCCCAAACTGAAACTCTGTAGCCATTAAACAATAACTCCCCATCTCCTCCCTCTCTCCAGCACCTGGCAACCACCATTCTACTTCCTGTCTCTATGAATTTGACTACTCTGAGAAGCTCCTCTAAGAGGAATCATACCATATTTGTCCTTTTGGATCCATCTGGCTTGTGTCACTTAGCATAATGTCTTCAAGTTTTACTTAATTTGTAGCATATGTCAAAATTTCCCCCTTTCTTTTGGCTGAATAATATTCCATTGTGTGGATAGACCACATTTTGTTTATCCATTCATTCGTTGATGGACATTTGTTGTGTTGTTTCCACTTTTTGGCTATTGTGAATAAAGGTGCTATGAACATGGGTGTACAATTATGTTTGAGTCCCCTTGAATATGTATGGGTCCCTTCGTGTGAGTATATAACCAGAAGTAGAATTGCTGGATAATATCATAAATCTGTGTTTAATTTTTAAGGAATCACCACATTGTTTTCCATAGTGGCTGTGGCATTTTCCATTACCATCAGTAATGCACAAAGATTCTAATTTCTCCACATCCTTGCCAACACTTGTAATTTTCTGGAATTTTTAAAAAGCTTTGGATTTTTATTGAGAAATTGTCACAGCTAGTGCTGAAAACTCTCTTTAAAAGATGCCTGAGACTCAGCAATATTTCTAAGTTACCCCAAGTACTGGGTCACATTTGAACAGCCCATACACAGGAGTCATGAGAGCCAGCCTCCAGAGTGAGCTGGCAGATGCAGGACCGCCCCGTCAGCCCGCCAAGGAGGGTGGATGAGCAGCACAAGAGCCAAAGGGCAGGTGGGGAGAGAAGAGAATCAGTACATACAGTGAGCACTCTGTTATCAGCTGACAGTTATGCGTCCATTACCTCATTTATTCCTTTCGACAACCTGATGAGATAAATATTCTCAGTTTCCAAACAGAAACTGAGATTTAGAATGGTTAAGTAACCCCTCCACAGTTATACCGTCAAGTAAATGGAGGCGCCAGGATTAGAAACCAGAGCTGTCAGACTCGGCTGCCTGAACCGTGGACTTTGCCGGCTTCCAAGCTCACGGCCTGAAGATGACAGGGCGGAAAGGGGGAAAGCCAGGGCGGGTCCCCCCACGCTCACCTGCTGACTCTCGTGGTAGGTGAAATAGTTGGTGTCTAGACCCACAGCTCTTTGCTTCTCTTCCTTCAGTGACAGCGTTGTGGCTGAATCCCAGTTAGCTCAAATTTAAAAGCCAAATCTCCAAGAACATGTGTTGAAGGGTGATTAAAAGACCAGGTTCTCACTCGCAGCCAAGTTTCTCCAGGAAGGATCCTGTCTGGACCATCTGTGCCCCTCCTTCTGTTGCCACAAGTCTGAAGCCCCACTTTTTCTCCCTTCTCCCACTTAAGGCCTCTGCTCATCAGGAAACCGCCCCTTCTCCCTAACTGCTCCACTCTTTAGAATCTCCCAGCTAGCGGCCCCATTGGCTACGCTACCTGCCTGTCTTAGCGGTCTCTACAAATCATCGCTCTCAGAAAAGAGGGCACAGGAGAACCTCCAGATCAGGACTCCTATAGTTTGGAAGGGAGGGGGTTTTTCAGGAGCCTGCTCTGAAGATTGAAACAGGGCACTGGTGATATTCCTGTGAAGATCTGTCCTTTTCCTTCCGTCTGCCCCTGGATTCAGGTGGCCCAATAGTCTTAACCTCGAACAGAGTATCCGCAGATTTAACGAGGAATATCTGGTAACTTTCCCATTTTTTTCAAACCTCCAATCCCTCCCTCCTACGCCCTCATCTCATTTAAACTGAACAAGACAGGAATCACCAGCCAGGAAACTCCCTCATTTTTCACGTGGGTCCCCCATCCCTTCCTTAGGCCTTCTCGGGGCTCCTGCCCCACTAGTCAGCCCCTCTCTCCCTGAATCCTCAGTTTCTGCCTCTCTACAGAATTGTTCCCATCAGCATCCTGGTGCCCCTACCTAGCTTCCCTGTTCTTCCTCACAGCCGAGCTCCTGAAAGCGGCGGCCACCTACGTGGGCGGGCTGTCTCCACCTCCTCACCTCTGTCCACTTGCAGCTCCTCCTCAGTCTGTAGTAGAAGAACGATGGGCTTGCTTTAAATCAATGACAATGACAATGAGAATGACTAATTCACTGTTTTGCTTTGCCTTGCCTGACATCTCAGAGCTACATGTTCAATTACAGTAATTCTATTAGATTAGATTGGTGGTATATTTATTGTTCTTTCCTAGTATGTTTTATTGTAATTTTATTTTTATGGTTCGATACCATAGGTCATACTGTAAGCTACTATAAATTCTTTGGAGCTAAAATTTATAGACAGACAAGAAAAGAAACACCTGGATCAATTTGTGTTCAATTCAAAGAGCAGTTTCAAAGGAATGATCATGTAAATTTGGTTAAAATATGAAAAAAAAAATAGTATACAGTCATTTAGCTCTAACTCCTCAGTGCCTAGCATAAAGTAGATCTCAGTAAATGCTTGTGTAATGTGTGAATGAAAGATACAAAGCCATGAGAGGGGAAAACTGCCACATGTTATGTGCTCGGTAAACACATTTCTTCAGTCTGAGTGCTCTCTATCGACTATATGAAAGTGTATAGACAAACAGATGAAAACAGATGAAGCATTGGAATGGTGACACTGTGTGTGGATCTATTTCTTTTTATTTATTATACTATTATTACTATCTATTACTATTATTACTATTTATTACGATTATTTCAATGACATGTGCTAGGGCTCTCTGCAATACATTTATACATTCTAGTGTGTAATTTGGAGAAGTTTGGGTTATCCATTGCTATGAACCAAATAACTTCAAAATTAGTGCTTTCAAACAGCAATGACTTATTTATTTCTAATCACTCTGTGGGTCAGAAGTCTGGGCAGGACCAGTTGGCCGGTTCTTCTATTGCAGCTGGGGTTACCTGGGGTGTCTCATGACATTGCAGTCGAATGGCAGCTGGGCTGAGCAGCAAGGGCCAAGAAGGTTTCACTCACATGTCACATGCTGGTGGCCTCTCTCACTGCATGTGTTGCCTCATCACTCAGTATTTTATCTCTAGCTTCTTTACTTCATGGCAGCTGGCTTCCCACAGAGCATAAAAGCAGAAATTCCTCCTGCCTCTGAGAGGCTAGCCTCAGAAACCACATGACGTCACTTCTGCCATCTCAGACACTCGAGAGGGAAAAAATAGCATACAGTCATCACCCCTGATGAGAGAAGAGATAAGGTCTACTGCAGAAGTCATGCAAGATGGGAGATACAGTTGTGCTTGTCTTTGGAAAAGCCTGCCAAAGACGGGTTGCTGGGTGCTGACATGATGTTTCATTCCCAAAGTTGCAAAGAAACCTCTGATAAGTAAGGTACTCCTCTGAGCAGACCGCCTAGCCACTCTAAGGATAGTGGTACATAAAACCCTGAGTGTTCTTTTTAATCATCTCAAGTGAAATGAACAAACAAATGAGCAGCAGCAGTCTTGAACAGACACAAGTGTCACCGAGGCTCTTCCAGAGGCACTGAGCCAGGCTATGGTGAGAGCTTTACGAGGGGCTGCTAGCCTGATCTTCTCAGTGTGGGCTCCTGAATCTTGACCACAGTCCCCAGCGGGGGCCTGTTATAAAGTCTGGGTTTATCCTAAAAATAACAGGAAGTCATTGAAACATTTCAAGTAGGGAAGTTACACGATCTATTTTACGTTTTACACAACCAGCCTGTCTGTCGTGTGAGAGCAGATTAGATTGAATGAAGGCAAAAGACCACAGTGGTAAGCTACTGTTAATATCTAAGCGATAAAGGTTAGAGACCTGAACTAATAAACATGGGGAATGTACATAAAAGCCATCTGGTGGCTGATTGAATGTAGGAAGTGAGGGAGAAGGTGGCATTGAGAAAGAAGAACCCTAGGTAGTTATTAAACAACTAAATTAAGCATAAAGAGAAGTGTAGCAAAATATTGGTAATGTAGAGTAGAGGTGTGGTATTGACTTTAATTTTTCTTCACCAAGAATCTAGTGGGTATCTTTGTCTTGGTCTGTTCAGACCTTTTTTCATCAGCTGGATTCTCTGTAACCTGTTTGACCTCTTCTATGACTCACATCAAAAGAGCTACCACTTTCAGAGCATAATCTGTGTCCGGCAACTCTTAAAACAGTCTGCTATGGACTGAATTGTGTCCTCCATCCAAATTTATATGATGAAGTCCTAACCCTGGCGTGACTGTATTTGGAGCTGGGATCCATAAGAAGGTAATAAAGGTTCTATGAAGTCATAAGGGTGGGTCTTGATCTGATAGGACTGGTAAGTCCTTATGAGAAGAAACACCAGTGCTTTCTCTCTCTCCCTGCACCCACAGAGAAAGGCCATGTGAGGACATGGCGAGAAGGCGGCCATCTACGAACCAGAAAGAGAGGCCTCACCAGAAACCCAACCTGCCAACACCTTGATCTTGGACTTCTGGCCTCCAGACCTGTGAGAAAAGGAATTTCTGTTGTTTAGACCATCTAGTGGCATTTGGTAAGGCACATGAGGTATTTCGTTGTGGCAACCCCTGCAGACTAACATGGTCTTAACCGGTAGGTATTGTCATTCCCATGTATAGATGAGGATGAGGCTCAGAGTTTGACTTGACTAAGATCCCATGGCAGTAGCAGGTCGCCCTCTGCTCTCCAGTGGAGCCTTCCTGACGTCAACCTTTTTTTTTTTTTTTTTTTTTTTTTGCAGAGAATCATCTAAACGTACCCACGAAGGACCAAGTCTTTATCGACAATTTCTAAGACCCCAGCTGCTGGTCTTCCTCTCAGCCTGCCATGCATATCCATAGAATGATGGGACTTCAAAGCCTGCTCTGAAAAACGACCCGGATAGGCCTCCGCGTCTCGGAGGTTCAGAGCTCTGCTGCACCACCTGTCCTCCCACCATAGTGAACGGGGTCGTGCAAAACTCCACCGCAGCAAAAGAGCTGCTTCCTGGCTGTTTATGATTTCACACGAAGCTCCAGCACCTTTTGGAACTGCAACATTGCTAGTTTTAAAGAGCTAGTTTTCTGTTTCCAATTACCTTCGTGTAAGCTGCGTAAGCTTCTAATAGCCTTGTCTAAAGTATCACTGAAGCAACTTCTGATGTTTCAGTGTGACCCAGATGAAATTGTCGTTTTTGCAGGTCAAAAATGATCAAATCTCAGCAGTTTCATAAATGCTGTTGGCCCTCATCCCTCCCGCTTCTTGCATTTGGTAACTTCTGGGTGCCCAGAACTTAGGCCACCCTCTGATGGCCACAGGTCCCTAACTGCTTCCTACCACCCAGCCTGGCAGTGTCCCAGTCCTGCACAGAGAGAGCCTGGGAGAGACATGCCCAAAGGAAGAGAGACAATGGCCAGAGCAGGAGAAGGAGGCTGCAGGAACCAGGGGCAGAGGATTTAAGAGGATCTGACCTGATATGTTTCTCCCTTGTCCAAGGCTACCATGACCATGGAATTTCTAGAATGATTCCACAAGGAACAAGGAAGGCACTGGGAACCCAGACGTCTTCACCACTGCTATCCTGACGTCCTGAATGGCCTCACACAGCCTGCGTACTGGTTTGCTAATATAATGAAGGGAAAACAACCATGTCACAGTTCTCATCAAAGCCAGCCCAGCATTTGTGGCTGGCAAATCCCATCTGGCAGATATTGGCAGGATTTTCTCAGAAAAATCTTACAGTTCAAGACAGGAACAAGGAAAGTTCAAGGTGAGCAATAGTCTGCCACATCCTGTCACACAGATGGCCTGATACGACCCTCAGCTGTGGTCCCAGTGGGAATGCCCCACCGTGGGCTAGACTAGACCTAGAGGTTTAGATGAGCTGAGGCTCAAGGGGCAGGGAGGTGCTGTGGTTCAAGCCCCCGGTTCCTAGAATGCTGCTCGCCGATTTGGAACAGGCTGCTACAAGCAGGGCTCTCAGCAGGGCGCTCTCCACCTTTTGGATGGAGCTATCTATGAACTGGTCAATTGGTTAGCATCCCTGGCCTGGCAGAGCTAAATGCCAATAGCACTCTCAGGGCATCGGGACAACCTACAAGCCTGGGGCTGGGAGCTGAAGGCAGTTTGTGGTGCTATGACCTCCTCATTTAAAAGACATTCCCTTAGGACTTCCCAGCTCTCTCTCAATGCAGCCTTTAGCTGGATTCCACCTTCCTAGTTCTGGCTGACCTGGTGACAACTATGGAAGGAGGGACAGGCGAGCTCAGCGGGAGTCTGGGAAGGGAAATGCAAGGAATGGAGAGTCTCCAGCCCAGCTCCAGGAAGGGAGACCATCCAGAAGTGAAAGTGATGGTGAGGAATGTGAAAGTGACAGGAGGAAACGGAGACAGTGGGTCAAAGCCAGCACCTGCAGCCAAGGCAACAACATGCTGTTTGTGAAAAAGAGAAAGGAGGAGGAGGAGGAGGACCATCTGCAGCCCTCGGCACCCAGCAAAGAAAGCACAAGACGTGGACTGCCAGGGATAGGGCCTTACCCCGGCAGCCCCAGGAGACAGAAGCTCGCTCGGGGTATTAACAAAGTGAGCTGAGAGGGCGGAGGCAATGCCCCCTGGGCTCTAGCATGAGAACTCAGGTGTCCCAGGTGACCTCCATCGTCTCAAGACCAGTCTTGATGAGGGTAGGTGTTTCAGAGGACATGTCCTCACTCCCTCACTGAGGAGGTGCGCACATGAGCCTGCGCGCAGTAAGGGGCGACTGCCACAGAAGCACACCAGTCAAACAGCAGCAGTGTGCATTCTGGGAAGCTGAGGGAGGCAGTGCCAGTCTGCAGCGTCCGAGCAGAGGACACGAGGTGTGTGGTGAGGAAGGTATCCTAGAAACCAATAATCTGCGCCCCCCATCAGAGCTGGTTAACACTCAATATGGCCTTGTCACAGACACCGAGGAGCAGGGCATGTGTGATACCAGTTCACGTTAGGACCATCGTGCTCTCCGTGGTACCCCAGAGCCTAGAGGAGCTGAATAAGTGAGTAAGTAAGTAACAACCTACTTGGGCCAAGAAAGGTGTTTAAAATTATGCATTACACAGTGGCCTGGCTTGAATTAAATAAAATCATGCCACACATTGCTCCAGGAATAGACCAGGTCCCCAAGACCCAGGATTATGACAAGAGGGTGTATTGACAAATGGAGGGCCCAGACAACAAGGCAGCATCCTCTGAAACAGTGGCGAAGAGGAAATCCTAACCCAAATAGCTACAGAAATGCCAGGGCCATCACAGTGGGGACGACAGAGTGCTGGGGCCTAGGAGACCCAGGGGTGGATGGATCATCAAGGAGAATTCCCTGTAGGGCAGGAGCTATGGTAAAACTAAAGAGCTAAGCAATACCCTGAACTTGAGAGCCAGGCAGTGCTCACCTAATAATGACACCCCCTTGAGCCACTGAAATGTTCAGGTGGATCGTCTCACCTGAAGGACTTCTGGTTTATAAGAAATCAGGACATTGAAGGCATGTTACCATGCTGCTGTGGGCATGAAATCATGATCCAGCATCAAAAGATAAAGCAGTGGCAGTGCCAAGATGCATCCCGGATGTTGTTCTACCCTCAAAATGCACGCACGAGGCCAGGACCCAAATGGGCCTTCATCTCACCAGTGGTAACATATCGGTCTCATAGCTACGCAGAAGGTGTGAGCAGCGATATATCAGAACTGCATGGTGTATCCACAAACAATACATCACAACTGGGAGAGACCATTTTCATGTCATGGCATCCTGTCTTGTTTCAGTGGATGCTGCTGCCCCAACTGTGGAGGTCCTTACCAGTGACCCAGGGTTAGCATGTGGGAAAACCACAACTACTGCTATGATGGAAGAGCTCCTGTCACCATCCTTGATGTGCAGGACTGGCCCTCCCTCCTTGATGTGCAGGATACAGTCTGGATGTCTCCCCATCACACCACCTGGTAGGAGGCAGAGGAAATAAATAAAAGATGGCATAGACTTTCAGAGAAGCAAATACATAGCAGGACTCCCAGGCTAAGCCAGAGGACATGCTGTCTACCAAAGCAGGAAGAGCATGCAGGAGCTATTGACAGGAAAAGGGGAACATCCTCAACTCAGCTTTTCCTTAGTGCAGCTCAACATGGAAGCGTGGACATGAGGTTGGATGTGGACGTTACTCCATTGAGGACTTTTTTTTTTTCATTTCAGCAGCAGTGACTATGGGATCCATGAGGCTGAGGCTCAGCACCCTGTCGTAGGGGATGGTGGACTCTGGGCAGGCCACAGCATTGCATTACCACAAAGTCACCTTCCTTCTAGAATGGTTTGGGCAAATGTTGAACTCCAGCCCCACAAGGGAAGGACGGCGGGAGGACCATCAGGAGGAAGTGAGGGTATTGTCTCACAACCCTACAGCCATGACCTATGGAAACAGAGGTTCTGAAAGTACAGCCTATGGCAGACACTATCTTCCTGCCCTTTTTCCATAGTACTAGAACTATTAGCTGGGCACATAGCTGCTCTGAATAAGCCTCTCTTGTAGCCTGAAACATTCCAGTCAAGGGGACGTGAGTAGAAGTAAGGTGTGCACCTTCCAGGCTGCATTCTCAGATGGAAAAAGCTCTCCTTCTCCTCTCCTTTTCCCTTTTCCTACTGGCTGAAAGGCCATCCTCAGATGCAGGCAAGGACGTTCCCCCAGGGATGGTGGAACAAAACGTTAGAAGGAACCTGGCCTGCTGATGGCTTCATGAAACAGGGCCTCCATATCCATTTGAAGAACTGCAATGTTTATCTAAGTCAGTACTCTTCTGGATGTCTTTTCCCCCTGGCCAAACCAATATACAAATAATATGTGACCCAAAAATGGGTAACTAAGCAGAGTCTGGTAATTTCAGAGAATTGAGAAGATATAGGATAGATGGCTGAGAAAGATCAAGGATGATGTGAGTTGCAACCCGATGGTAAAAATTACTGCAAGGGAAATGGCATTAGCCACTGCTATCAAATACTGCCCCAGAGAATCAAACACCGGAGAGGAGGGAGAAGGATCACACTGGGCATCCGGGTCCCGTGCCTGCCACTCCTGGTGATTATCTGGCTGCAACCGCATCAGGCATCAGCCCCCACAGGTAGTGAGGGAGCCATAAGAGTATGACTTGGTGAGCCCCACTCCACGAGGAGTGACTAGGAACAAACACTCAAAGAATGGCATGGGAACAGACAAAATCATGCTAAGGGACACTACAAGGAAACTATCAGGCAAACAAAAAGGCAGGCCAAATTGCCATCACATGGTACACGGAGGCTCTGGAGGTAAACACATCCACACCTCCCACCTTCTGGAGAACTAAGGATGAACCATGCTAGCTTGGGAATGGCTTGGCCACCACAGCCCAGACTGACAAGCATATTCACTAGAGATTTGTACAAAGCATAAGGTTCTGGGTTCCTTGCATCTGTTAACCTAAAAACAGTATAAAAACTAGCAGTGTAAAAAGTCTATGCTTCTGGGTTCCTCTGGCCTGGAAGTTTTCTCACTCTGTGTATATAACTGAGAATAATGAACTTCAGGTATGCCTCCATAATGAATAAGGATGCGCCAGGTAGCCAGGTCTAATCACACTGACCATAACCTTGATCTCACATATGTCCTGTCTACATCTTGTTTGCTGGTTCCATACTAAAAAATTAAATAAAAATAAAAAAAGAGCAAGGGACACAAGAGCTGGTTCCATACTAAAAAATGAAAAAAAAGAGCAAGGGAAGAAGGGAGAGAGGGAGGGAAGGAGGAAGGGAAAAAGGGATAGAAGGAAGGAAGGAGGGAGAAACAAACATTCAGATTTCTTTCTGGCATTCAGGTGCTTACACTGTGTGCCTCAAAACGCCAGGGGGCGCCATTCACATAGATTCCAGAACAGATGGCATTTCCTAGAACTGCACACTGCTTAGGCTCTGACCTCAGCTGAGTCCAGGTGGTCTTGGCCACAGTCCAGAACCCCATCCGTAGAGATGGCCTGCCTGGCTCAGTGTTGGTGAGGGTCCGTGTGACCAACGTTGAATTCATGCTGAGTAGAGAAGGGAGAGAGGAAAGATTTGAGGCTGGGACACCAAGATGGCGCAATAGGTAAACACTGTCTCACCTTCTCTCACAACCACATCAAAATTACAACTAATCTACAAAACAACCATTATTGAGAATCGCCTTAAGTCAAGCTGAACTGCAGCCTTTCAATGAAGGATGCCCAGAAGAAGCCACCTCCAGACTAGTAGGAAGGTCAGAGACATGGCGTGGGCTGGTCCCACAGCCACGTGTGATCATTAAAGATCGGGAGAGCTATTTCAGCTGTGGGGGGTCCCCACAGATGAGCAAGAGACCCCAGCCCCACCCCAGCCCAGGGTTCCAGTGCTGGGGAGAGAGGTCCCCATAATTTTTGGCTGTGAAAAATAGCTGACATTATGACTAAGTGAGCCAGTGCAGCTGCACTCACAGGCGCTCCTCTTAAAGGGACAGCACACGGACTTACCCACCAACAGAATCACTCACTTTGAGCTCCAGTGCTGGGGCAGCAGCTGGAAAGGCGGCAGGAACAAATGGTGGGGAATTGAGTTGTCGGGCTTGGGGGTAACTGGAGAGGTGGCTTTCTTCTGGACAAAGGAGCTGGCAGAGGCCATTGTTTCTTTGTTGAGCCCTCCCCCTTCCTGGCGCACGAACACAGGCGGCCACCATTTCTGAGTCTCCACAGTTTGTTCGCCCCACCCTGGCGATTTGAGACCCCGCTCTGCCCAACTTTCAGGCACACCCAGGTTGCTTTCAGCAGCTATTTCATTAAGAACGTTTGCCTTGGCTCAAGCTGCAGACTTTCCTTTGAGAAAAGGTTCATGGAACCCAGATAAGCAGCATCTGGCTTGAGCATGTCCTGTACCTCTGGCTGAGCAGCCCTAAGCTGGCACTAGTGGCAGCTGGCCTAGGTTCACAGCTTGGCCTCTCAAGGCACTTCCAAGCACAGCATGGGCAGCAGCCATCTGTGGATTTCATCCTGGCTCCTGCTAGGTGGCCCCAGGTGGGGTACAGGCTGTGGCTGAAGTGGACCTACAGCGGATCCCCTCCTAGGTGTCCTGGGGCTGGCACCCCCAGTAGCCAGCTTCAAAATGAGCTGGAGGATCACCCTGCCCCCTCCAAGTACAACAAACCCAACGGGCGAATTGGGCAGACACCAGAGTCCTACTGAGGTAGATCCTGCTCGGTAGGGTCAGCCCCTGCACAACAACTCTTCCACTGTAGTCAAGGCCAGTCCTCACAACCAGTGAGCCCAGGGTCAGTCCCTCCCATTGATGTGCAATTATCAACCAAGGTTCAACTACAAGAGGAGTGCACACACAACCCACACAAGGGATGCACCTGGAGTGCATGGCTCAGGTGCCCAGAAAGACTGCACCACTGAACCTCACAGCACACCTGCTACATAAGGCCACTCTACTAAGACTGGAAGACATATGTCGTGCAGGGCGGCCTGCGGGGTCTCAGCTCCCGCTCCCCACACAAGAATGCAGGATGTGCCTAGGCCAAAAAGGAACACCCACAGAGCCATAGGTAGGGAAGTCATACCACTATAGTCTCACTGAATGCTGGGTTCACACAATGTGTGACCTGCTGTCTGCTTTGCTGCCAACCGACCGACTCTCCTCCACTCTCCTTCACTCTCCTCCTCTCTCCTTGACTTCCCTCCGTAGCCGTGGCAGTTATATCAGTGGCCAATGGCTCAATGGTTACAGCTGATGGCCAGCCACAGATGACGGCCATCTACTACCCGAGCCAGCGCCTTTCCACATGAGGCCAAGAGCCTGGAGACTACTCTCTGGGGCTCTGTCCCCACAACATAGCAGCCCTACCTAATACATAGAAACAAACACAGAGAGGCAGCCAAAATGGGGAGATAAAGAAACACGTCCCAAATGTAAAATCAGAACAAAGCTCCAGAAAAAGAACTAAGTGAAATGGAGGTAAGCAATCTATCAGATGCAGAGTTCCAAACACTGGTTATAAGAATGCTCAATGATCTCATAAAAATGGACATAGAAACCATGAAAAAGAACCAGTCAGAAATAAAGGATACAATAACGAAAATGAAGAATATATTACAGGGAATCAGCAGAAGATTAGATGAAGCAGAGGATCCAACCAGTGATGTAGAAGAAAAGGTAGCAGAAAACACCCAACCAGAACAGCAAAACGAAAAAGGAATCCAAAAAAACTGAGGAGAATTTAAGGGGACTCTGGGACAATATCAAGCGTACCAACATTCGCATTATAGGAGTACCAGAAGGAGAAGGGAGAGAGCAAGGAATTGAAAACCTATTTGAAGAAATAATGACAGAAAACTTCCCTAACCTGGTGAAGAAAATGGACATACAAGCCCAGGGAGCACAGAGAGTCCCAAACAAGATAAACCCAAAGAGGCCAACACCAAGACACATCATAATTAAAATGACAAAGGTTAAATACAATGAGGGAATCTTGAAAGCAGCAAGAATGGCAGTTAGTTTCCTACAAGGGAGCCCCCATAAGACTGGCAGCTGATTTCTCAACAGAAACTTTGCAGGTAAGAAGGGAGTGGCAGGAAATATTCCAAATGATGAAAAGCAAGGGCATACTACCCAGCAAGGCTGTCATTTAGAATTGAAGGACAGATAAGGAGCTTCCCAGACAAGAAAAAGCTGAAGGAGTTCATCATCACCAAACCAGTATTATAAGGACTTTTAAAAGGACTTCTTTAAGATGGGAAGGGCGTTAAGGATGGGTGAAAGGGGAAGGGATTAAGAACAAATTGGGTGTTATACAGTAGTCATGGGGATGTAGGGTATAGCTTAAGGAATATAGTGAATAATATTGTTAATAACTAGGTATGGTGCCAGATGGGTACTAGGTCTATCAGGGTGATAGATGGGAATGGGGTTGGGGGTGGGGTGAAAAAGGTGAAGGCACTAAGAAATACAAATTGATAGTTAATACAGTATGGGGAATAGAATCAACAATGTTGTAAAGATCATGTAAGGTGCCAGATGGGCACTGGACTTATCAGGGGAATCACGTCATAGACGGTGTAGATGTCTGACCAACGCATTATACACCTGAAGCTGAAGCTGAAGTAGAATAATATTGAATGTCAACTATAACTACATATGTAGGTATATATAGTCACGGGATGTGGAGTACAACATAGGGAAGATAGTCGATGTTATTTTAACAGCTATATAAGATGTCAGAAGGGTAGTAGCTTGGGGGGTGAGTTATCACTTTATGAGAAGTTTAACTAACTATTATGTTGCTTTGTACACTTACAACTAATTTTTAAAAATTCATTAAAAAAAAGAGAAGGAAGAGAGGCCAAAAGGTGCTGTGAGATTAGGTGAAAGAAAGGGGGGCTCCAGGGCCTGAAGACCCAGACCCCTAGGAGGTCCAAGAACAGGGGTGGTGAGGATGTGGGAGAGCAAGAACTTTGCTATTCTCCTCAAAACTAATATTTAGACTTAATTCTCGTGCACACAAAACCCCAGATATATGACGCTGGGTAAATTACTTTATCTTTCCAGACTTGTTTGCTCTTCTATAAAATACCCACCTGTAGCATGGTTGTGAGGATTAAAGGAGATAACGAGGGGTGAAGCCCGTGCTGCAGCTTGGCAGTGGGCCAGCACTCAGCAAACACTGGTTTCCTCCCATCCC
Organism: Rhinolophus ferrumequinum; assembly: GCF_004115265.2. Taxonomy (NCBI): domain Eukaryota; kingdom Metazoa; phylum Chordata; class Mammalia; order Chiroptera; family Rhinolophidae; genus Rhinolophus; species Rhinolophus ferrumequinum. The sequence goes on from NC_046293.1 coordinate 90,650,177, forward strand.
CTTTCCCCTGGGCTTCAGGTTTCCTGAGCTTGTCTGTAAGGCTGCTCTGAACAAACAGAACTATAGTGCGAGAGACCAGAACAGATGAGCCATGGAGCAGAGGGAACAAGGACACAGGTACATGGAAGGGAGAGGAAAGGCCTGCCAGCTGCTCCTGGCTCCACCCAGCTTTGCCCAGAGGGTTACTCTGCACCCCCTTCAAGCCACCGAGCACTGGCTTTCCTACTATTTTTAAGACTTCACAAATTAAGTCTGCCCTGTGGGAGCTCCACATCCCCAACATTCACTCACTCCTAGGGATCTGACTTCTGTCCCCAACACCCCACTGGGGCTGCGCTCTCAAAAGTCACGTGGAACCTCTTAAACCTTTCCGAGTCTAGCGTCCCATGCAGGGCTTGGCTTATGAAGCTCAGTAAATCTTTGTGAAATTAAAATGTCTCTTTTCTCTGGTGGTCACCACTTTAACCAGGTGACCAAAGTAAGCGTGATAATAGCGGGCTGGGTTGCAGTGGCATAGTTACACAATCCTGTGATTACTGCACAACATAGAACTGTACACTGAAAATGGGTGAATTACATGGCATGCGAATTATGTTAATAAAGAAGTGAAAAAGTAAATAAAATAAATAATAGTGGAAACAATCTGACCTTACAGGTCTGCTGATGTGATGTCTTGTGAAATACACAGCATCACCTGGGAGGTATTCCTGCCAAAAATGTTTAACCTGAATCAAATCAAGACTAGACCTCACTTCAGTTTACAGGAAGTATAGGGAATAGAAAAAATAATGGTAAGATACACTACAAGGAAACTGTCAGACTACTAGAAAATGTGGAATATTCAATGTCATTTAAAAAAAAAGTGAGGGAATTGCTCTAGAGTTTAGAGACTGACAACCCACGCTATATGTGAAACCTGAATGAACTCTGGTTTAAGAAAAGCAACTGTAAAAACATTTAGATGCACAATTGGGGAAATTAGAATATAAACTGAATATTAGGGGGTGATTGTTAATTTTCCTAGGTGTGATAAAAGCATTATGTTAATGTAATAAACTGTCCTTACTCTTGGGAGATGCTTGCTGAAATACTTTGGGATCAAATGTCATGATGTCTACGGTTTTCAAATGTTTCTGAAACACACATACACACAGACAAAGGTAAAGCAAATATGACCAAGTGTTAATTATTGAATTAAGGTGGTGAGCATGTGGGTTTAGTTGTACTATCCTTTCAACTTTTCTTCAAGTTTAAATATTCTAATAGAAAGATAAAAAGAATAAATTCCTTCATTTTTTCCTTTCCATGTTCACTGCCACCACCCTAAATAGCTCATTACCTCTGAGCGATATAACCAGATACCCTTCCTAGGGCACTTTGCATCATTTCACCAAACAGCAAGTCCTCCAAGCCTGTGCCCATTGCTTATTGTCTATTCACTGTCTGTCTTTCCTACATGTCAGTGAGCTTCTAGAGGGCAGGGACCATATCTCGTCACCTGTGGGCCCCCGCAGCACAGTGTAAGTGATCCATAAGTCTCCAATAAATGCAAGATCGTGAGTGGATGAATGGGTGGATGAACAGATAAACAAAAAGCAGACGAAGGACTGAATAGGTCTGCTAGTGATCAGGCCTGGGTGCTCCAATCCACCTGACACTGCACTGCCTGAGGAGTCTGCTGAGACGGAGTTCTCATAGCACCGCCTGCCTGCTCCACACACCCCAGTGGCTTCTCACAGCCCCGTGACTTACAGCTTCACCCTCCTGCTCCAACTCCTATGTGACCCAGTCACATTTGATTAGTTGCATTCCTTGGAAAAACTCTTCCAATGCCTTTTCTTCCAATGTTTCCTTTGCCTAAAACGCCCTCTTCTCCTGTCCACTTTCTCAGTTCTCAAGGACCTTCTCAAAGCCATTTCATCAAAAGTCTTGGGGGCCTGCCCGGTGACTCAGGTGGTTAGAGCTCTGTGCTCCTAACGCTGAAGGCTGACAGTTCAATTCCCACATGGGCCAGTGGGCTCTCAACCACAAGGTTGCCCGTTGGATTCCTCAACTCCTGCAAGGGATGGTGGGCTGCGCCCCCTGCAACTAACAAAGGCAACTGGACCTGGAGCTGAGCTGCACCTTCCACAAACAACTAAGATTGATTCCCTTCCCCAATTTAAAAAAAAAAAAAAAAAGAATCCTTTAAAAAAAAAAAATCTTTCAGATTCTAACAAACAGAAAGGACCTTCGCTCCTCCCCGACTCCCCAAACTACTTTGATTGTAAAATGGATCTATTCTTAAGTTTTACCTTAGCTACTAACAACAGTATTCTTTTAAATGTATTTAACATCTATGTTTTAGGATAATAGATTAATAAACTTGGTTACTTGGCTGTCCTAGACATTTCAAACTATAGCCATGAAAGTAATGTACTCACTTTCTCAAGCTCATCAAACTCCTAAAAAGACAGACATTTTTTTTTGAACAAAACTATCGTAAGCACTTAAATTCCTTTCCTAGACCTTAAATCTTAATTTAAAGACTTTATAAATCAAATTACCTTAAAAATCTGAACACTGATTACAAAAGTAATCAGATTCTTAAACACATTTCAAATTATCCAAATCTATTATCATGCAACTTTTTACATGCTTCAAAATAAATTACATGACTAATATCAAGTCCTCTTAAATGTTTCGAGTTAATATCACAAAGTGTAATATGTCAAATACCATTCTCCTAAATATTTCAAATGTCTCAGAAACAATACATACAAATTACCACAATGATTTCAAAATTTTTTTATGAATCTAACACAAAGTAGTAATATATCATGCATTTGCTGTACTTTTTTCTTGCCTCTATGCTTATTTCTACACGTTCAGATCAGTGTCCCTATACTCACCACACTACGTAGATGAGAATTACCATTTCAGTTTGGCTGGGGCCACTAAGTCCAAAATTTAGCACTGAAATGGGTTACAGATTCTACTGTCAGTCAGAGATTCTGAATTATGATGGAACAGCTGGGTCTACTTCCAGGGTAATCCTCCCTGAGACCCAGAAAAAGAAGGTGTGGCTTTTCTCAGTCTTACAGTAATGGAACTCTTTAAGTCTATGCCTTTTCCTTGCGAATCAGTGCCTCACATTTTAAATATAATCTCTTAGACAACTTCCAGCTGCCTGATTTGAATTTTTCCCATTTTATTATGAAAAATTTCAAACATACAGAAAAGTTGAAAAATTATACAGTGAGCCCCCATTTACCCACCATCTAGATTCTACAATTAACATTTTATGATATTTGTTTTCTCACATATCTGTCCTTTTATCCATCTATCAATCCATCTTATTTTTCATGCATTATAAAGTAAGTGGCAGACATCAATACACTTAGCACTTCAGCATGCACAGCATTAACTAGAGTTCAATATTTGTTCATGTTGCTTTTAGATAAAATTTACAATTAAACACACAAAATTTTAATGGACTGTTGGATAAGTTTTGACAAACATATGTATGTGTGTAACCTAAATCCCTAGAAGATATAAAACACTACTATTACTCTACAAAGTTCCCTCATGCTTAGGGTGGCCAGATTTATAAGGAAAAATAATAGTATGCCCAGTTAAATTTGAATTTCAGATAAAGAATGCACACTTTTTAGTATAAGTATGCCCCAACTATTGCATGGAAAATACTTGTGCTAAAAAAATAATTATTTATCTGAAACTCAAATTTAACTGGGCATTCTGTATTTTGTCTGGCAATTGTATTCGTACTCCTTCCCAGCCAGTCCTGGATTCCTATCTCCTAGATGCAATTACTAGAATGGGGGTTTTTTTCCACCATAAATTAGTTTTGCCTGCTATTTAACTATCCAAGTTTATAAATACAGATCATAAAGTATGTGCTCTTTTGTGTAAGACTTCTTTCACCAACATAGCATTTTTTAGATTCATTCATGCTATTGTGTTTAACAATAGCTTGAACCATTTTATAAATATACCATGTTTTATTCATTCTTCTATTGATGTGTACCTGAACTGTTTAAGTTTGGGGCTATTATAAATAAAGCTTCTTTCTATGAACATTTTTATACCAGTCTTTTTGTGGATATATGTTTTTTCTTTTGGGTGAACATCTAAGATGGAAATCTAGGTTACGAGGTAGGTGTATGTTTAGTTTTCTAAGAAACTGCTAGATCTTTTTCCAAAGTAACCATATAATTTTACATTCCCACCAACAATGTATGAAAGTTCTGGTTGTTCCAAATCCTTGCTAACATTTGGCGCTGTCAGACTTCTTAATTTTAGTCATTCTGGTAGATATATAGTAGTTTATCATTGTGGTTTTAAGTTGCATTTCCCTAATGAATAATGATGTTAAGCATTTTTTCCATGTGCTTATTGCCTATTAACATATATTAATTTATAAAGTGACTATTGAAATGCTTTTCCTATTTTTTAAAATTGAGTTGTCTTTTTACTGTTAAGAAGTTCTTTATATATTATGAATATCAGTTCTTTGTCAGATATGTTTTTCAAAATATGTTTTCCCTATCTGTGTCTCTCTTCTCATTTTCTTGACAATGTCTTTGATAAATAAAAGTTTTTAATTTTTATGAAGTTTATTATTTATTCTTCTATGTTATTACATTCTGTGTTCTATCTAAGAAACCTATGCCCAAGTCACAAAGATAGTCTTCTGTGTTTTCTTCTAGAGGCTTTAGACTTTTAGCTTTATGTTGAGATCTAGGATTCATCTTGAAGTAACATTTGTGTATGGTGTGAGGTAGGAGTGGAGTTTCACTTTTTTTCTGTAGGGATACCCTATTGTTCCAGTACTACTTGTTAAAAAGACTTTCCTTTTCCTATTGAATTGCTTCAGCACCTTGTCAAACACCAAGTGTACGTGTGCATCTATTTCTGGGATCTCTATTTATTCCACTGATTTATTTGTTGGTTCTTATGTCAGTAGCACCCAATATAGTTTTGATTACTGTAGCTTTAAAAAGTCAAAGTGCAGTAGCTTAAGTTCCCCAATTTTATTTTTTTCCTGGACTGCTTTGGATAGTCTCAATCCTTTTGAGTTTCCATATAAATTTTAGAATCCGCTTGTCAATTCCTATGAAAAAGCCTGGTGAGATTTTGATTAAGAAATATTCTATAAATGTTTTTACATTTTACTTCTTTCTCAATGACCACCATTCTCTAGTCAGTGCTTGTTGTTGACAAGCACTTTCACATAGTTCTACACCCCTCACTAAATATATCGCTCACTTGTTCTCTCTCTCTCTCTCTATCTCTCTCTCTATCTCTCTCTCTCTCTCTCTCTCTCTCTCTCTCTCTCTCTCTCGCTCTCTGAAATCACTTCTGCATCTCTGATGTTTTTGATTCATCTTGTTTAATTTTTCCCAACATTATTTCTGTTTCATCAACTAGAATCCTTCCTTCAAATCTCAGCGTTCCCTTTTTTTAAAATATAAATTTAATAATTATTTCTGGATGTAATGATTCCCTACTCTGTCTTTGTGTAAGAGAAAGAACTGCAGTCTAGAAGTTCAGGACGTCTCATTTCTTTACTGAGCTCATTACCTGTCTCTTTCTCTCTACCCTGGGCTCTGCCACTGACTAACCGTATGACCTCATGCAAGTGATTTACTCCATTAGGACCTCAGCTTACCTACCATTAAGTGAAAAGATTAGACTAAATCTGTATTGTGGTTTTGTTGTGGTGGTGCTGGTGGTGGTTTTGTTTTGTTTTATTTTGTTTTATTAATATCAAAACTCCTCCAAAAATCTGATGAAATTTCTGAACTCTCTTTTCAGGGAAAAGCACATTCACATATAAACATTTTGAAAATTATTTCCAATTGTTTACAAACTTCATAGAGCCTATCCATGCACTTCAGCTTAACAATCCCTGGACTATACGCTTTCCCCCCCAACAGCTCTTTCTGGCTCTAATTCTAATTCCTCTTAGAAATAGAAAAGAAGGAATTCCTATCCCTGCTGAGAACATACCTCTGAGAAAAATGGTGCTGACAATGAATAGACTGTTCAGACAGAAGAATCAACAAGGAAACATTGGAATTGAGCCACATGTTAGATCAAATGGGCTTAATGGACATACACAAAACATTCCACCCAACGGAAGCAAAAGACACATTCTTCCTACGTGCATATGGAACATTCTCCAGGGCAGATCATGATAAGTCACAAAACAAATCTTAGCAAATTTAAGAAGATTAAAATCATACCAAATATCTTTTCTGATCACAATGGTATGAAACTAGCAATGTAGAAATCAACAACAAGAAGAAAGTGAGATCTACAAATATATGGAATCTAAACAACACACTTCTAAACAACCAATGGATCAGAGAAAAAATCAAAAGGGAAATCTAAGAATTATCTCAAAACAAATGAAAATGGAAATACAACATATCAAATACAGTGGGTTTCAGGAAAACCAGTTCTGAGAGGAAAGTTTATAGTAATAAATGTGTATATTAAGAAATTAGACAGATTTCAAATAAACCTAACTTCATACCTTAAGGGACTAAAAAAATAACAAATTAAAGCCAAAATTAGCAGAAATCAGTTGCATTTTTATACACCAATAGTGAACTATAAGAAAGAGAAATTAAGGAGGGGACAACGAAGATGGTGCAGTAGGTAAACACTGGGTTTACTTTCTCTCACAACTACATCAAAATTACAACTAATCTACAAAACAACCATTATTGAGAATCGCCTTAAATCAAGCTGAACTGAAGCCTTTCAACTAAGAATGCATAGAAGAAGCCACCTCCAGACTGGTAGGAGGGTCAGAGACATGGCGTGGGCTGGTCCCACACCCACGTGTGACCATTAAAGATCAGGAGGGCTATTTCAGCGGTGGGGGTCCCCCTCCCCCATCCCACAGATGAGCAAGAGATCCCAGCTCCACCCCAGCCCAGGGTTCCAGTGCAGGGGAGAGAAGTCCCCATAATCTTTGGTTGTGAAAACGAGCGGAGATTGTGACTGAGTGAGACAGTATAGCTGCTCTCACAGGCGCTCCTCTTGAAGGGACAGCACACAGACTTACCCACCTACGGAATTACTCGCTCTGAGCTCCAGCACTGGTGCAGCAGCTGGACAGGTGGGAGGGGCAAATGGTGGCAAATTGAGTTATCTGGCTTGGGATGGAGGCTAGAGAGGCGGCTTTGTCCTGGGCAGAAGCCATTGTTTCTTTGTTGAGCCCTCCCCCTTCCCAGCGCATGAACACAGGTGGCGACCAAATCTGAGTTGCCACTGTTCATTTCTTCACCATGCCCTGGCGATTCCAGATCTGGCCCCACCCAACTTTTGGGCACACCCATGTTGCTTTCAGCACCTATTTCATTAAGACCGTTTGCCTTCGCTCAAGCTGCACTTTCCTATGGTCTCTCAAATGTTCATGGAACCCCAATAAGCAGCATCTGGCTTGAGCATGTCCTGTACCTCTGGCTGAGCAGCCCTAAGCTGGCACTAGCGGCAGCAGCCTTGGTTCACGGCTTGGACCCTCAAGGTGCTTCCAAGTACAGCACAGGCAGCAGCCATCTGTGGATTTCTTTCTGACTCCCACTGGGTGGCCCCAGTGGGGCACAGGCTGTGGCTAAAGTAGACCTACAGCGGATCCCCTCCAAGGTGGTCCTGGAGCTGGGCCCGCAGTAGCCAGTTCCAAAACAATCTGGAGCATCACTCAGACACCTCCAGTATGACACACCCAAGGGGTGGACTGGGCAGACACCAGAGTCCTGCTGAGGCAGATCCTGCTGCCCTAGCACAACAACTTTTTCACTGTAGTCAAGGCCAGTCCTCACAACCACTGAGCCCAGGGTCAGTCCTTCACACTGATGTACAATTATCAACCAAGGCTCAATTACAAGAGGAGTGCACACATAACCCACACAAGGGACACACCCAAAGCACATGGCTCAGGTGACCAGAAAGACTGTGCCACTGAACCCCACAGCACACCTACTACATAAGGCCACACTACTAAGACCAGAAGACATAGCAACCCTACCTAATACATAAGAACAAACACAGGGAGGCAGCCAAAATGGGGAGACAAAGAAACAGGTCCCAAGTAAAGAATAGAACAAAACTCCAGAAAAAGAACTAAGTGAAATGGAGATAAGCAATTTATCAGACACAGAGTTCCAAATACTGGTTATAAGAATGCTCAATGGTCTCAGGGAGAACTTCACCAGAGAGATAGGAAGTATAAAAATGGAGATGAAAACCATAAAAAAGAACCAGTCAGAAATAAAGAATGCAATAACGGAAATGAAGACTATATTATAGGGAATCAGCAGCAGATTAGATGAAGCAAAAGATCCAACCAGTGATGTAGAAGATAAGGCAGGGAAAAAAAAGAAAAAAGAATCCAAAAATGTGAGAGTTTAAGGGGCCTACAGAACAATATCAAGTGTACCAACATTTGTATTATAGGGGTACCAGAAGGAGAATACAGAGAGCAAGGAATTGAAAACCTATTTGAAGAAATAATGAGAGAAAACTTCTCTAACCTGGTGAAGGAAATAGACATAAAAGTTCCGAAAGCACAGAGAGTCCCAAACAAAATAGACCCAAAGAGGCCAATACCAAGACACATCATAATTAAAATGCCAAAGGTTAAATACAAAGAGAGAATCTTAAAAGCAGCAAGAAGGAGCAGCTGGTTAACTCAGTTGGTTAGAGTGAGGTGCTCTTAACAACAAGGTGGCCAGTTCAATACCCACGTGGGACACTGTGAGCTGTGCCCTCTGCAACTAGATTGAAACAACTACTTGACTTGGAGCTGCTGGGTCCTGGAAAAACACACTTAAAAACATAAATAAAAGTGTAAAAAAAAGCAGCAAGAAATAGCAGTTACCTACAGGGGAGCTCCCATAAGACTGTGAGCTGATTTCTCAACAGAAACTTGTTTAACTGTTTGTCCAGTTAGTACAAATTCATAATGAATAATCTCTCTGATATGAAAAGAAGTCAGCAACATCATTGCAACAAGTTCACGAATTTAACTGTTAGACTCTGTGTTTGTGTGTGTGCGCGTGTGTTGCCAAAAAATGTATACACATTTTAAGAAAGGAAAACTGTATTAAAATTGTAATACTCAATATATACCAATAACAAAAGATGACTACAAGTCATGTTTGACTTCTTCAATTACAGGAGGTGCTCAAAATGGTTACCATAAGTGTTCAGATACTGGTGATTATGGCAAACTACTGCTTGAGCAACATTGACCAAAATGTCCACTTGTATACATTTTTTTGGCACCCCTGGTACATATGACGTATGATCAGAAAATATGGTGAATGTTTAAATTTTTAAAAAAATTATTGCAATAAAAGACGCATGGTCATTAATCCCCCTCAAAATACTCTTCCTCACTTCAAACACACTTATTCCATCATTCTTGCCACTTTCGGAAGCAGTTCTGGAAGTTCTCTATGTTAGTATCTTTAGTTGCACTGCCATGGCTGCCTTGATGTCCTGAATCAATTCAAAACATTTTCCTTTCACGGTCATTTTGACTTTGGGGAAGTGCCAGAAGTTGCATGGTGCCAGATCCAGTGAATAAGGTGGATGAGGACACACCTTAATATTTTTATTTGATAAAAATTGCCGTATACCAGAAGCAATGTGTGACAAGATGTGTTGCCAAGATGGAGGATAAAGTAAAGAACACACATATATAGATATAGATGTAGATATAAATATATAGACATAGATATATAGATATAGATATACATCATGGGATATAAAGTACAGCATAGGGACTATATAGTCAAGGTATTGTAACAGCTATATACAATGTCAGAGGAGTAGTAAACTTTGGAGGTATCACTTTGTGAGGGGTATAAATGTCTAATCATTACGTTGTTTTGTACATCTGAAACTAATATAAAAAAATAAAAGTCGAGACGTCATCAAAATGGCGGCGTGAGCTGAGCCTCTGGAAATCTCCCCTGGAATTTACAACAAATTAAACAGCTATAACTCCACAAAGGACTCCCTGCACAGCAGACAGGCAAGATGAAGAGGCTCACTACTGAATTCACCTAAAGGTGGGCAAATTGTGCAAGCAGGGGAGGAGGGAAGGGAGAAGTGCGGAGACGGGCCGCGGGGACACAGGACGCAGACCTAGCTCAGTGCTCCGAGCTTGCTGCATCCCAGAACTACCGCAGCTGCGGGAGAGGAAAGAACTCAGACTGCTAGGGCTCCATTTATGGCCCACAGTGCCGAGGGGACAGCATATAACATGGCTGAACCCAACGCTCACTGCAGAGATCTCAGAACAAAGACTGAAGGAAGAAGGCTGAAAACGGTGGTTTAAGCCCTTACTGCCGAGCAGATAACAGAAGCCTGAGGCACTGAGACTAGCCACCCTCTCCCTACCCTCCCAGAGCTCACCCCGCCCCCACCTGCCAAGTGCTAGAAGCAGAACGGTAGCAGTGTCAGATCAAAACAACAGAATATTTGCATTCTGAGAACTGTGGTCCGCAGACACAGATTTGCAGCCCAACTAGTTCCAGCAAAGGGGAGGGAGCTGTGGAGGCAGGACTGGCTGCGGTGGTGGTCGCCGCCATTGCTCTGGGCCACCTCCCACAGCTCACCCCGCATCTGTCCCCACCTATCTGGGTGGATCCCTGCAGGAGTAAACAGAACTGCTCAAACATATGGGCTCTGAATCTGGTGCAGGAAGAGCTTTGGAACTTCAAGAGCTCTCCACATCCCCACAGGGACGCAGCACCCTATGACCCAAGTGAACTATTAACAGAGGAGAAGACCGCCTTCCAGGGAATCCCCTCATTGTGTGAGAAGCAGGAATAATGCAGAGAAAGCATAACACTACAGTGTGAGAAAGTAAAAAGGGCTACAGTCAGACAGAAAATAAAACTTTCTACCAACACTTACTGGAAAACAAAAGAAAGACCTCTTCCTATCAATCTGTTGCAGAACCCACTCCTGTAGAAGTCTAGGAAGAGAAATAATAAACCATTAATTGCCATGAATAACCAAGGCAACAAGACAGCTCAGAAAGAAAGTGAAAAGTCTCCAGAAAATGAACTTAAAGATATGGAAATATGTGATTTAAATGACAGAGAATTCAAGATTGCAGTTCTGAAAAAGCTCAACGAGATTCAAGAAAACACAGAAAGGCAGTTTAATGAACTCAGAAACACAATCAAAGAACAACATGAGCATTTTACCAAAGAGACTGAAATTTTAAAAAAGAAGCAAAAAGAATTTCTGGCGATTAGGAGTCAATAGAAGAAATTAAGAATGAAATAGCCAATTTAGACAGTAGAGTTGACCAGACGGAGGAAAGAATCAGTGACATTGAAGATAGAAATATGGAAATGACCCAGATGGAAGAAAAGAGAGATTTGAGACTTAAAAGAAATGAAAGAACTCTACAAGAACTTTCTGACTCCATCAGAAAAAGCAATATAAGAATAATGGGCATACCAGAAGAAGAAAAAAGAAAGAAGGGAACAGAGAGTATATTCAAACAAATAGTCGATGAGAACTTCCCAAACTCGTGGAAAGAACTGGATCCTCAAATGGAAGAAGCAAATAGAACACCTAATTACCTAAACCCCAACAGGCCTTGTCCAAGGCACATTGTATTGAAGCCGTCTAAAATCAACAACAAAGAAAGAATCCTCAAGGCAGCCAGGGAAAAGAAGACAGTAACCTACAAAGGAAACCCCATAGATTATCATCAGATTTCTCAGCAGAAACTCTACAAGCCAGGAGGGAGTGGAACGAAATACTCAAACTATTGAAAGAAAGAAATTATGAGCAAAGAATAATATACCCAGCAAAGACATCCTTTAAATATGAAGGAGGAACAAAGACCTTTCCAGACATACAGAAGCTGAGGGAATTTTCTAATACACGACCTACACTACAAGAAATACTACAGGAGGTTATTCAACTACTATCAGCAGGGACAATTTGTGGCAACCAAAACATAAAAAGGGGGAGAGTAGAGGCCTGAACCGGAATATGGGAATGGAGAAAGTAAGCATGCTGAAGAAAATGGAGTAAACATCAAACTTTCTTTTACATAAACTTAATGATAACCACTCAGAAAAAAAATTCAGAACAAAAATATAAACTGTAATAAAAGAAGAAACAGAGGGAAACATCATATAATATCACCACAACGAAATAACAGACAACAACAAAAAGGCAAAGAAACAATGGAGACACGATCTTACCAGAAAACTAAAGATAGAATGATAGGAAATCGTCACATATCAATAATCACCCCAAATGTAAATGCACTGAACTCACCAATAAAAGGGCACAGAGTAGCAGATTGGATCAAAAAACTAAACCCAACCATATGCTGCCTCCAAGAGACAAAGCTCAGCTACAAAGACAAGACTAGACTCAAAGTGAAAGGGTGGAAATTGACACTCCAAGCAAATGGTATCCAGAGAAAATCAGGTGTAGCCATACTGATATCAGATGAAATAGACTTCAGGGTGAAAAAGGTAACAAGAGACAAAGGTGGACATTTCATAATGGTAAAGGGGACTATACAACAAGAAGACATAACAGTCATCAATATTTATGCCGCCAATTAGGGAGCACTCAAATGTACCAAGCAACCACTAACAGAACTAAAAAGAGAAATTGACCAAAACACAGTAATACTAGGGGACCTAAATACATCATTGACAGCTATGGATAAATCATCCAAATAGAAAATAACAAAATAGCAGCCCTAAATAACACATTAGATGAAATGGACATACTTGACATTTATAGAGCACTTCATCCTAAAACATCAGACTATACATTTTTTTCTAGTGTACATGGAACATTCTCAAGGATAGACCATATATCGGGACATAAAACTAACCTCAGCAAATTTAAGAAGATTGAAATCATACCAATCATATTCTCTGATCACAAGGCTTTGAAATTGGATATCAACTGCAAAAAGAAAGCAGGAAAAACCACGAACACATGGAGATTAAACAACATACTTTTAAAGAACGACTGGGTCAAAGAAGAAATTAGAGAAGAGGTCAAAAGATACATAGAAACAAATGACAATGAAAATACATCCTACCAAAATTTTTAGGATGCAGCAAAAGCAGTGTTAAGAGGGAAAGTCATATCATTACAGGTCTACCTCAAGAAACAAGAAAAATCCCAAATAAATAACCTCATGTTACACCTTAAGGAACTAGAAAAAGAAGAACAAATGAAACCAAGGTCAGCAGAAGAAAGGAAATAATAAAAATCAGAGCAGAACTAAATGAAATAGAGAACAAAAACAATAGAAAAAAACAAGGTGACAAAGAGCTGGTTCTTTGAAAAGATTAACAAAATTGACAAACGCTTGGCTAGGCTCACTAAGATAAAAAGAGAGAAGACACTAATTAACAAAATCAGAAATGAAAAAGGGGAAGTTATCACGGATGCCACAGAAATACAAAGGATCATCAAGAATACTATGAAGGACTATATGCCACCAAATTCAATAACCTAGAAGAAATGGACTAGTTCTTAGAAACATATAGCCTTCCTAGGCTGAACCATGAAGAACTGGAAAATCTAAACAGACCGATCAACAGTAATGAAATTGAATCAGTCATCCAAAACCTTCCCAAAAGCAAAAGTCCGGAACTAGATGGCTTCACTAGTGAATTCTACCAAACCTTCAAAGAGGATCTAATACCTGTCCTACTCAAACTCTTCCAAAAAATTGAAGAAGAGACAGTACTCCCTAACTCATTTTATGAGGCCAACATTACCCTGATACCAAAACCTGGTAAGGACAACACAAAAAAAGAAAACTACAGACCAATATCTCTGATGAATACAGATGCAAAAATCCTAAACAAAATTCTAGCAAATTGAATGCAACAATGCATTAAAAAGATTATTCATCACGACCAAGTGGCGTTCATCCCAGGGGCACAAGGATGGTTTGACGTATGCAAATCCATCAATATGATACATCACATAAACAAAATAAAGGACAAAGATCATATGATTATATCAATTGATGCAGAAAAAGCATTTGACAAGATAGAGCATCCATTTATGATTAAAACACTTAATAAAATAGGTATAGAAGGAAAATACCTTAACATAATAAAGGCCATATATGATAAACCCTCAGGTAATCTCATAATTAACGGTGAAAAACTGAAGCCCTTTGCTCTAAGTTCAGGAACATGACAGGGCTGTCCCCTATCACGTCTGCTTTTCAACATAGTGTTGGAAGTCCTCACCAGAGCAATCAGGCAAGAGAAAGAAATAAATGGCATCCAAATTGGAATGAAGAAGTTAAATTGTCACTCTTTACAGATGACATGATGCTATATATAGAAAACCCTAAAGACTCCACCAAAACACTATTAGAAATAGTCAACGAATACAGTAATGTGGCTGGCTACAAAATCAACGTACAAAAGTCCATTGCATTCCTATATACTAACAATGAAATCTCAGAAAAAGAAATTAAAAAAACAATTCCTTTTGCAATTGCAGCAAAACGAATAAAATACCTAGGAATATACTTAACCAAGGATGTGAAAGACCTATATGCTGAAAACTATAAGAAATTTTTTAAAGAAATTGAAAAAGACACAAAGAAACGGAAAAATATTCTGTGCTCATGGATTGGAAGAATCATCATAGTTATAATGGCCATATTACCGAAAGCAATATACAGATTTAATGCAATCCCCATCAAACTCCCAAAGAAATAGAACAAAAAATCATCAGATTTGTTTGGAACCACAAAAGACCCCGAATAGCCAAAGTAATCTTAAGAAAAAAGAACAATGCTGGAGGTATCACACTCCCTGACTTTAGCTTGTACTACAGGGCTACAATAATCAAAACAGCATGGTATTGGCAGAAAAACAGACACGTAGACCAATGGAATAGGATTGAGAACCTAGAAATAAAACCACATAAATATGGACAGATAATTTTTGACAAAGAAGCAAAAAACATACAATGGAGAAAAGACAGCCTTTTCAATAAATGGTGCTGGGAGAACTGGAAAGCCACATGCAAAAGAATGAAACTGAACTGCTTTCCAGTTTGCTACATCTGTCACCATGTACCAAAATTAATTCAAAATGGATCAAAGACTTAAGCACAAGACCTGAAACAATAAACTGCATAGAAGAAAACACAGGCACTAAACTTATGGACCTTGGGTTCAAAGAGCATTTTATGAATTTGACTCCAAAGGCAAGGGAAGTGAAAGCTAAAATAAATGAATGGGACTATATCAAACTGAAAAGCTTCTGCACTGCAAAAGAAACCATCGACAAAATAAAGAGGCAACCAACTGAATGGGAGAAGATTTTTGCAAACAGTGCCCCCAATAAGGGGCTAATATCAAAAATATACAAGGAACTCATGCAACTCAACAATAAAAAAACAAACAACCCGATTGAAAAATGGGCAGACGACCTGAAGAGACATTTCTCCAAAGAGGACATACAAATGGCAAATAGACATATGAAAAAATGCTCAGCATCACTAATCATCAGAGAAATGCAAATAAAAACCACAATGAGATATCACCTCACCCCAGTTAGAATTGCTATCATCAACAAGACAAATAGTAACAAGTGTTGGAGAGGCTGTGGAGAAAAAGGAACCCTCATACACTGTTGGTGGGAATGCAGACTGGTGCAGCCACTATGGAAGGCAGTGTGGAGGTTCCTCAAAAAATTACGAATAGAATTACCGTATGACCCAGCAATCCCTCTCCTGGGTATCTACCCCAAAAATCTGAAAACATTTATACATAAAGACATGTGTGCTCCAATGTTCATTGCAGCTTTATTTACAATGGCCAAGACAAGGAAACAAACAAAATGTCCTTCGATAGATGAATGGATAAAGAAGTTGTGGTATATATACACAACGGAATACTATTCGGCGGTAAGAAAAGATGAAATAGGACCATTTGTGACAACATGGATGGATCTTGAGATTATATGCTAAGTGAAATAAGTCAGACAGAAAAAGCAGAGAACCATATGATTTCACTGATATGTGGTATTTAAACCAAAAACAACAAAAGAACAAGATAAACAAATGAGAAACAAAAACTCATAGACACAGACAAAAGTTTAGTGGTTACCAGAGGGTAAGGGGCGAGGGGTATAGTAGATGAGAGTAAAGGGGAACAAATATATGGTGATAGAAGGAGAACTGACTCCAGGTGGTGAACACACAATGGGATTTATAGATGATGTAATATAGAATTGTACACCTGAAATCTATGTAACTTTACTAAAAATTGTCACCCCAATAAACTTTAATTTAAAAAAATAAAAATTAAAAATAAAAGTAAATTAAAGGGTTAAAAAAAAAAAAAAAAAAAGAAGCCACAATCCTTGTGATTAGGGAAGACCAATCTTGCAGGCAAGGCAAAACCCTATTTCATTCCATCAAAGACACCCATTTGTTTACTTTTTTAAAAAAATTAATGGGACTTCATGTTATAATAGTGATACTTTCAACTGGATGAAATATAGTAAAAACAGCATCATGCCCTGAGAGTTGCTTGGGGTCTATGCCAATTAGAACAGTTGTCCTAAGTCAAGTTGAACATTAGAATCACCTGGGACTTTTAAAAAAATCCTCTGACACACACCTTACTGTGTGCTCCCTGATGTGCCTTGATGCTCCAGGACTTGATTGAGGATATTTGCCTACAACTAAATACTTAAAGAACTCTAAAGTTCCAAGATGGCAGAGTAGATAGAAACTGTGATAGCCTCCTCCTATGACCACATTAAAATTACAACTAAATTATAGATCAACCTGGAGAACATCTGAAGTCTAGCTGAATAGAAGTTTAACTAAGAGTATACATAAGAAGCCAGGTAGGGTGGAAACTCACCAGCCCACACCTACGTGTGGCAATTGAGAATCACGGAGGGGTATCTGAACCACAGAGATCCCCCCAAAGGAGCAAAGGACCCAGCCCCACACTGGGCTCCCCAGCCTGGAGTACTTGTGCCAGGATGAGGAGCCCCCACAACATCAGGCTGTTAAAAACAGTAAGGATTCCAACAGTCTGGGTGGGACAGAAGGCTGCAGGAAACCCAGACATTGTCTTAAAGGTCCTGTGCACAGATTCACTCGCTTGTATGCACTTACCCAGGGTTCCGGCAGAAGTCGTATTGCACCCTTTTTTGGACAACTCTCCAGGGTCTGCAGGCCCCAGGCAGGTGGCAGTAGGTCTCTGTGTGCTCTGAGACTTTTGTTGAGTAGCTCCAGGCTCAGTACTGGCACCAAACCAGGATCTACATTAACAAGGTGAACACCATTCATTTCACCCTGGTGACTCCCTGAGACCCTGCCTCATCCAACTTGTGTACCTCAAAAGGCTCTATCAGCAGCTGAGACTTACAGTGGCAGCAGGCATCGGGGTACCCTGGGCTTTTTGCAGAGCTACGCCAGACCCAATACTGGAGAAATCTATCCTCGAATTGCAGTGTGGCCTCTCCCACGTAGCACAGGCAGCAACTAACCACAAATTACTCTGTAGCTCCTACCAGGTAGTTCCCAGCAGGTCACAGGCAGTGGCTGACCTGGGCTTGCACCAGAGCCCCTCCCAAGAGGTCCCGGAACCAACATACCTAGAGGTTGCCTTCAGAGCCCAGCAAAGCACCACCCAATTGGCCCCACATCAACACATCCAAAATATGGTCTCAACAGGCATCAGAGTCCACTAAGATGAATCCCACTCCATGGGAAAAGCACCCTGCACAGCAGCCCGTCAACTGTGGATGTGGCCATACCCCACACCCAATCAGCCTAAACGTTAATCCCACCCACCGGCATGTGAATAGCACTCAAGGCTCAACTATATAACAGGAGGGCACACATAACCCACACAAGGGACACTCCTGGAGCACCCAGCCCAGGTGCCCAGAAAGACTGCACCCGGGGCCCCACAGGGCACCTACTACATAAGGCCACCCGGCCAAGACTGGGAGATAGAACAATCTACCCAACACATAGAAACAAACACAGAGAAGCAGCTAAAATGAGGAAACAAACAAACAAAATCCCAAATGAAAGAACCGGAGAAAATTCCAGAAAAAGAACTAAACAAAATGAAGGCAAGCAATCCATCAGAGTCTGAGTTCAAAACAATGATTATCAGGAACTTAGTGAGAAATTCAACAGAGAGACAGCAAGCATAAAAAGGGGACATAGAAACCATAAAAGAGAACCAGACAGAAATGAATACAATAACTGAAATAAAGAATGCTCTAGAAGGAATCACCAGCAGACTAGATGAAGCAGAGGATCAAATCAGTGATTTGGAAAACAAGGTAGCACAAAACACCCAATCAGAACAGCAAAAAGAAAAAAAAAAATCCAAAAAATGAGGATAGTTTAAGAGACCTCAGGGACAACATCAAGTGTAACAACATTCGCACCAGAGGGGTACCAGAAGGAGAAGAGAGAAAGGAAGGGATTGAGAACACATTTGAAGAAATAATGATTGAAAACTTTCCTAAAGCAGCAAAGGAAATAGACATATAAGCCCAGGAAGCACAGATTGTCCCAAACAAGATGAGCCCAAATAGGCCCACACCAAGACACATCATAATTAAAATGGCAAAGGTTAAAGACAAAGAGAGAATCCTAAAAGCAGCAA